>NW_019417362.1:462130-522885 GCF_000390285.2 Anoplophora glabripennis | reverse complement strand
CTTTTATCAAAGGAAAATCGTGTCATCATTTTTAGGAGGCGTAAGATAAATCATTTCAAATTTAAAATGAAATTCAATGTAAAATCTGAAATACCGCTGCATACGCACTGTGTTCTGGTAGTAGCTGTAGTCGCCCAGGTGCATCGAGTGTACGAACTGGTCGGTTATACGTCAAATACTAACCTGGCGAGCTTTGCCGTCAATTAGAGAGCGCTTCCAAAAAACAAGTAAACAACAGTGGCGCGTACAGAGGTAAAATGTAGTACATATGTGGAATTTAGGAAACAAATTGGATTTATAATAAATTACATTTAAAATAAATAGTTTATGAGAATAAAGGAATTTTTGTAGGAACAAGGGTGCCAGACCTGAACTGATCCCCTCGTCCCTTCATCATGTATAAAGAAATTATTCAATTTGTAAAACCCTTAAAAGCGTACTTCATTGGTTCTCTTGACAGGCAATGATTTATTACTTTGCATCGAATATGATCCTACTATAGTTTCCACAGTCATAAAAATGGGCGGAAGATTGTTTACATTATACATTATACAATTTATAGATAGAGCTAAGTTAAGTTAAATGTGATTATTTTGATCACAGGAAACTGTATCTCTAAAAGTTCCGTATTTAAACACAGTAACAAGATCATAGTAGATAGGTATCGAATTCAAACACTTGAACATCGGTGATCTCTAACGTTTCAATTGTTTCACTTTGACGCCTACCTACACAGTTCTGTATCGTGATACAGTTGCAATCAAATGTATTAAATATACCTTTAAAGCTCAATTTTAGGCAGGCAACTTGGTAATTTGCTGGAAGAGAAGTAAATGCGCCACATGTCCCCTTATTCCAGGTTTTGGTCTCTGTTTCGCATGTAGGACCCCAGCAAAAGAAGCATTCTAACGCAGAGGCTATAAAGAAGTGAAAAATATTTGAACCATATTAAAGGACTGCGCTGTATAAGTTATTTTACTTACCAGTGTGCAAAATGGCAAAACAGAGGAGGAGAACAATTTTTTGCATTGTCTTGCTATTTAGAATTTTATTCAACTGAGAAAATTTGTTTATTACATAATTGTAGGTCGCAGGTCGATTATTTCTGACGTAGTTATCAAATACTGATTAAAAACTAAACTATTATGAAGAGAGAAAGGTATATAGAATGGTAATCAAAAAAGTAACTCGAAAGAAGAAATGCTAAGTTGGCAAATTGCAAAATCATGTGTTTCTACTTTCTTTACTGCCCACGAAAATCTGGACAACCCATCGGATTATTATGTTGTAGGTAATTAAATTACCTACAATTTAAGGTACCTAAGACCACATTATTCCAAAAAGCGATAGATGTTGATGAAATTTATGGAAAAGACGGTCAATCCCAAGAGCAACATGTCTGCCAAAGCCCGATTCGATTGGCCGTGAAATTAATGCTCCAGGTATTCGTTACTTAATTTCGTTCGTTTTTTTTTTTTCAACTAATTGTTTGATTACTAAACGTTAATTTTAGAAGTTAATATCGTAGATAGAGGTTCTAATTGATCCAAAGAAACGTGTCAAAAAAGAAAAATCTCAAAAAGTTGCAATTAAATAGCCCTTTACAGCTAAAACAGTGGGACGTGTAAAATAGCGTTATAAACAAATTGTCCCAGGGTCAGACAAATGCCGCTCGGGAATTCGCTCTTTTTGCACTAAATAGAGGTCATTTTTACGATAATTTTAAAAACAAGAGAAATCACCTACGCCTCTTTGTTCCCAAGATAACTTTTTTTATATAATGTTACATAATTAATAATACATAATAATACGTTATTCTTTAAGTTTCATCAAGCATTGCTATTTGTGAAAAGATAATGTGGAGTCTTTTATCTTTTTGAATTCTTACTTTTAACTGTGCCTTCTTTTTGTGAAAAAACGGTGTATAAGCTTAATTGCCCATCAATAAATTAATGAACATGAAAGTAACATATGAAGCTGTTGAAACATGCGAGTTGATTGCGTATCTCTGTTTAGTGTGATCTGTTTGAACACTTGGAAGCCAGCCGAGATATCGATGGAGTCAGCGAATCCAAAAATGTTTCTTGGTATTATTTTTCTGTAAATCTAATTTCCCCAATTCTCTAAGTATGTAAACACCACAGACCACCTAGACTGGCCGTATCTAATTCCAATGCACGGGTACCAGTGAATGCAAAATCCGGGAAAGTGGAGTGTGGAAGGCAATCTGATCGCGCGCATCTTTAAGCAGATCCGGATTAAGTAATATTTTTATTACATATTAAACATTATATTGCATCTTATGACAAATATNATATATAACGTTGAAATTTTCTTGAACCTTTTGTTTAATATTAAAATATATTTATTTTCTTGGGAATTGGGTTCTGGTGTGATAGTCAGTTAAAAAAAAAGGATAAAAAACAGCAGCGATTTCTTTCTTGACGTTTCGTTCCTGATCAGGAACTTTTTCAAAAGGCTTTTATTATTAAAATTGTTATAATTAATAAAATTAAAACCTAAACAACAACCATTTTACGTCAAAATTTTAAAAATATGCATCAATCGTCATACAGTGGACATATTTTCATAATATAATATTATCTTTTTCATTTTAAATTTCATTAAATTCATTAAATTTCATTAAATTTCATTTTCATCGTATCCACGTACCACATTGCCGACTAAAAGTATTATGCAGACACATTTACAATATTAAAAAATGCAGGCCTTTTTCAAATTTAAAATGAAAAAAGAAAATATTATATTATGAAAATATGTCCACTGTATGACGATTCATGCATATTTTTAAAATTTTGACGTAAAATGGTTGTTGTTTAGGTTTTAATTTTATTAATTATAACAATTTTAATAATAAAAGCCTTTTGAAAAAGTTCCTGATCAGGAACGAAACGTCAAGAAAGAAATCGCTGCTGTTTTTTATCCTTTTTTTAACACCAGAACCCAATTCCCAAGAAAATAAATATATTTTAACATTAAACAAAAGGTTCAAGAAAATTTCAACTTTAAATAAATAGATATACCTAGTGGAAAATTGAACGTTTTTTTTTTCGGAAACGATTAAAATTCTATGTTGATATTTAACATTAAATCGTTTTTTTTAAATTCGCTTTTAAACTCAATGATTTTTTAATATTTACGACGTTTTTCGTAGATGCAGTTTGCTATCAGTAACAAGTGTACCATTTAGAAAAAAATTTGGATAGTCAAAAAGATATGCCAAAATATTAATTTTCAATATAAATAACTGAGATTTTTTTCATAAATACATATATTTTACTGTTTAACCCCATTAATTTGTGTTTTCGAAAACGTATCATTACTTGTATAGTTGTTACGATCTCAATTGGAACCGCATAAAAACGTTTAACTCATAAATTCTACGGAATCCATAGACGTCCAGAAAGATTTAGCCCTGTCTCGTCTAGATATACTATATTCCAAGCTATATTACCATATAATTACCATACGATTGTCAAGTTTTTTATGTTTAAAATCGCATTGTAATAAACCAGGTCGTAAAATATCTAAAGATTTATAATTATAATCAGGATAATCGCTTAATTTATCTCGAGTCGTGTTTAAAGTAGGAACTTTATTTTCTTTATATAAATTGTGCGCCGCATTACATCTGGTAACATTGTCAATTTTCTTTAATTTTATATTTTACCGTTTCCTCTATGTACCCTGATCAATCCTTCTTTAATTACGCCATGCAATGCTCTGCACGGCACTGGCAAAGCGGCAAAGCTAAGTGAACCCGTTTATCATAGAAAAACATTATTTACGACTTATTGAACCAATACAGATTTGCTTTGATGACCAGCGCGCCACCGTCAATTCTACGTCAGGCGGACTAGTTTACCAATACCGGACTCGCCGAATTGCTATTCGAGCATAAATTACGAGACACATCGTGGTCAAAGCATAAAAAGAAATTTCAGGAGAAGTGCGGTCCTGTGCTTTAAGATTTACAGGTTCCAATTGGCATCGTAACAACTATACCATTATTTCATGAGTAAAATCATTCCTTAAAGTATGTTTATTATGTCTGGATCTAACAGAAAGCAAAATATAAATCTCTAATAATTATTGTAATGTTAAACTGAACATGTTTGTTCGTTTAAAAAGAAAACTTATCCTTGTTAGTATATTCCACATTTATTTACAAATATTTATAAAACACCACTGTAGAAAATCATTTTATTAAGATGATAAGTAAAATTATCAATGAAATTAAACATTTAATTTCAGTAATAAACAATACACATCAAGTTTCGTTAAAAAAATATCGTACTACGGACATTCAAACCTATAATAAAAGTAAACACAGTTAACGAAGACATATACACGGCTTGTAGGACTTGAACACCTGGTTTGTTTTTCAAAGCATCATCCATTTCCCACGAATCATACAAGCGAAGAGGTGGGGTAATTTTACAAAAGTTTGGGCACAGCGATTGCCAAAACAACACCGCAAAGTACCACAAAGCTGAAACTGATACTTTTCGCAGAATTACATAAGTCAGTTTGACATAGAGGACACTCAGCTTCGTCACCGAAACTTTGACAGTCGTAGCTTGGTTTTCCGTCTTTTAATTCGACCAAAGCGCATTTCCTTATCACCATCATCTCCTGTGTTGTCTTATCTACAAACAGCAAATTAATATTACGGATACTAAAAAGTTGTTTTGTATGTATTTAGTACATAAAATTATATCTCTAAAAAGTTTGTAGGTATTTGTTTAATTAATTAATTAATTTATTTTAGAATTACACCATCCAATGACCAATTATTGGATGGAAACTAAAAAAAAACCATTATAAATACAGCTAACGAATACAGAAAATTAAATACAAGTCACAGACAAAATAGCTATAAGCTATATTGTCTGTGTACAAGTCTACAAACAAAGAGATTAAAATGGCAATCAACACATAAAACAGTGAATTGTTAAATGGTAAAAACAACAATATTTTTTATCTTGCTTGCATTTGTACAAAAATGTCTAACATTGCTCTACAATAATTGTAGGTATTACAAATAAAATGTGAAGCGGAAATTCGTGAGGAAAAATATTGGTTCTAAGAGTGGGTAGGTAAAACATGTTCGTATGTCTAGAAGAAATACGAGGTAAGGAAAGCGTTAGTTTTTCTAATATTGGAAGATAATCAAAATCATTTTTCAATAAATTTAACAAATATACCGCAAAAGAATATGAGCAATCTTTAAAAAGGGTAACAAGGTCGTAGCAATGATAGTAGTTGAATGTCAAAATCAAAGATCTACCTATAAATCTAACTGCTACGATGTTGCCACACTGTGAATCATAGATAACTGTGAATAAAATGTTACGATTAAATGTATTATATACCTTTATAGCTCAACCTTAAGCAGGCAGGTTGGTAGCTTGTTGGCTGAGCCGAGTTTGCGCATGCCGTTTCATACCAGGTTTCGATGTCTGTACCACATGTAGTAGGGTCCTTGCAATAGAAACATTTTAACGCAGAGGCTATAAAGAAGAGTGAAAAATATTTAAACCATATTAAAGAACTACACTTTATATGTTATGTTACTTACCAGTGTGCAAAATTGCAAAACAGAGGAGGAGAACAATTTTCTGCATTATCTTGCCTTTTAGAATCTTATTCAACTGAGCAAATTTGTTTATTACAGCATTGTAGGTCACAGGTCAATCATTTCTGACGTAGTTATCAAATACTGATTAAAAACTAAACTATTACTCCAGTTGAATTAGAGTTTGAACGTGAAAAAATATTAATAGACATTTTATTGTACTTTATGACGGGGGATGATAATATCAAAAAAGTAACTCGAAAGATGTGACGCTTAGTTGGCATATTGCAAATAAGTTAGGCATTTTTTCACTTTTTTACTGCCCATCAAAATCTAGACGACCTATCGGAAAATTAGTAATTTTATGTTGTAGACAATTTAAGGTAGCTAAGGTAATATTTCACCAATTTCAGTGATTCACAACTTACCCAAAAAAAAATTAGGAATAGATGCGGCATGAGAAATGGAGTCAATATCGTAAAAAAAAATATAAAATCCTTAGTTTATAGAAAACAATTATTGAAGTTGTAGTACTTTCAACCATTACATAGCTGGACAACTGTAGTCTCTAGCCTCATTCGTAATACGCGTGGAGATCCACGTGGCCTCAGCGACTCCGAATACTGAAATCCGATTTTACAGTCGTCGTTGTCATAGTGTTTACAATAGTTTTTTAGTAGTTAGTGTCAAAAATTACTTGCGTGGATAGCAACTCGGGAGTTGATGGATATCGTTTTACTTTATGGTGAAGCAATAAAACATTTGTGTTATGGCGAAACAAGACATTTGTGTTAGTTCGTAGGAACTGAGTAAAACGGACCCAAATGTGTTTACACGTCGCCTCGGTGAGCATAATTTTGAACAGTTGTAACATAAGGTATGCGAAATTATTTTATTATTTAAAAGCACAAATTAATTTTTTTAAGTAATAATAACAATAGCTGTAAAATCAGTGGAATTTGCTGATATAAAGTAGGTGCTACAAAATTCTATTTATTCCTTTCCTTGCGAAATTCTTTCAAGTTTTGGTCCGTTTTTATCACTGCCGCCCGTCGTGACGGTCGCATTGTGCCAGGTCAGATTTTACAGTGGACCAGTTTCCAGTGAAGTGCGGAAGTGTATTTTTAAATCATTTTCGAACTGCATTTTTTGTTTTTTTTACAAAATTGTATTTGTAAGAGCCCCGTACATCCAAATTTTTTTTTGGATAAGTTCTGGATCATCCTGTAAACTGATAACAAAGTATATTTGAAAATAATTGTTAAAATTCTAAGCTGCAAAGGAATTAAATCTCTATACTGGAAAATTGATCACAAATTGTTTGTTTGAGTTTGAAAAAAAAATAGCTTAATATTATAAATCATTAAAAAATATTAAACGTAAAACGATATTTTTGCTCCAAGATGAGAAAAAGCCCTTGCAACCCTTAAAAACTATAAAATTTTAGTACCTGGTATAAACGAAGAACGAATGGAATTTAAAGAGAAAAGAAACTTATATTTTATATAACCATAAGCATTTCAATCTGCTAAATCATATTTAATCGTATTATCTATTCTATAAAAATCGTAAAATTTAAAAATCATTTGCTTGGTCGAAATTTTATGACAATATATTAATTTTTAATAGAAATAACTGAAATTATCTAGCTTCGTTAAAGTAGTGTTTTCGAAAAAGTATCATTACTTGTATAGTTGTTACGATGTCAATCGGAACCTGTAAATCTTAAAGCACAGGACCGTATGCACTTCTCCTGAAATTTCTGCTTATGCTTTGACCATGATGTGTCTCGTAATTTATACTCGAATAACAATTCGGCGATCCGGTATTGGTAAACTAGTCCCCCTGATGTAGAATTGACGGCGGCGCGCTGGTCATCAAAGCAAACCTTTATTGGTCCACTAGGTCGTAAATATTTATTTTTGTATGGTACACGTGTTCACTTAGCTTTGCCGCTTTGCCAGTGCCGTGCAGAGCATTGCTTGGCGGGGTATGTTGTTGGTATAATACGTATTATTATTTATTAGTTGATAACCAGTAAAGGGTAATAGTTATTAAAATAAATGTTATATGTAATTATCTAGTAATTTAACGTGGCTCTCTGGACTCTTTGAAGCGGAAGATAACGAAATAACTCGGGAAAATCCCCAAATAGTGGGACCGGTTTTTGTCGAAAGTATCGAAACAAACTCAGAGTTTAAAAACAAAGAATTACACGTAAAAAGTCAACGTATTATATTAAATATATATGAATGTTTGAATATTGGAAATCTGGACGCTCTGTACATCGAACAGTAGCAAAGCATAAAACTTTAATAATTTTAATGTCGAAATATTTTTTTCAGATAAAATCCTGAACATGTTTGTTCATTAAAAAAAAAACATTCCCTTGTTAGTATATTCCACATTTATTTACAAATATTTATAAAACTTCACTGTAGAAATTTATTTTTTAATTCGAAATTTAAAATTATCAAATAAATTCAATATTTAATTTCAGTAATAAACAATTATACCTCACATCCAAAAATATAATAAAAATAAACACAGTTAACGAAGACATATACACGGCTTGCGGGGCTTGAACACTTGGTTTGTTTTTCAAAGCATCATCCATTTCCCACGAATCATACAAGCGAAGGGGTGGGGTGATTTTACATAAGTTTGGGCGCCGCAATCGCCAAAACGACACCGCAAAGTGCCACAAAGCTGAAACTGATGCTTTTCGCAGAATTACACAAGTCAGTTTGACACACAGGACATACAGGTTGGTCACCGGCATTTTGACAGTTGTGACTTAGTTTCCCGTCTTTTAAATTGGCTATAGTGCAACCCCTTTCTACCATCATCTTCTGTGTTGTCCTGTCTGCAAACAGAAAACGTTACTGATACTAATAGGTCATTTTATATGCACTCAATACATAAAATTATAAAGGGTGTCCCAATAATCTATGTAGATGGAGCTACCACAGATTCTTGTGATCAAAATAAGAAAACTAAATCTACCTCTTTCCTAAGTCGCCTTGTTTAACCGCTAGAGGGTATCAAAGTTGGCAAAAGAAAGTTTTTTTCAAATAACTTTGAAACGCATTTTTATATTTTTACTCCAGTCGAATTAGATCATAAAACCTGTAAACTAGAATGATAATATCAAAAAAGTAACTCGAAAGAAGTGCAAAGTTGCAAAATTACTTATGTTTTCATTTTTTTCACTGCCCATAAAAATCTAAACGACCTATCGGAAAATTAATCATTTAAGCCAGGAAATATAAAGTTGAACGCAACTTTTTGTTTCGGCAAGCTGAATTTATCACTATAGATGCTAAATATTATGTACAATAACATATTAGTTTCCACAGTCATAAAAATGGGGGGAAGATTGTTTACAGGCTGGTTAATTGTATAATTTTTACATTTCAATGTATTATTATGAAATCTACCATGAAAAAAATCGGTGCGATTGTGGAAGATGCTCGGGATCGTCCAGACTAATAATTAGTTAATTTGTTTATAAGGCCATAACTTGTAAACTATTCTACTTACCGATTCCAGATTTTGTGTGAGTTATTAGACAGTGATAAGGAATGAGAGGATGCGATACCAAAACGTTCTGGTAATAATAACGCAGTTTATAAATGTTTAATTCAAAAGTCATAAATAAACTTCTTCTGTTTATAACTTTTGATCTAATCAATATTTTTTGACGCTTGCTAGTTTTGTAGGTCTTTTGAAAACGAAAAAAAGTACTTTACTGTTTTCTCATGGAAATGAACGGAAAACATTTATAAACGAAAAACATGAATTTACGTAAAAATTATACAATTAACCAGCCTGTAAACAATCTTCCCCCCATTTTTATGACTGTGGAAACTAATATGTTATTGTACATAATATTTAGCATCTATAGTGTCAGAATTGAAATCTGAAAATTTGTATACAAGGGTTTATCAAAAAGATCTATTCAATGAAAATAGTGTCAACTTCCTCGCACTTCCGGTTATTCCGGAAGTCATCATCAGCTCTGTTATTTCAATTAGAACACTATGTAAATTTAAGCATTTTATAATTCTACAGAAAATTCTAGACTATTTTCATATAAGGTACTATGGGCCAAAATGTGACAGTTTACAAGTTATTATTAATTTTCGAAAAAAAATTGAGGGATGTAGGTCATTTTTTAAAATAGAATAACTCCGACATTTTGCTTTATTTATTAATGAAATTTGGCATGGCTAATTTAAAAGCAATGGAATTCAACCAGTTTATGTCAAATTTGCAAAAATTCATACAGAGTGTTTAAAAACATGTGGCCAATATTGTGTGACGTTGAAGTTGATATTTACTCAAAAATTTCAAATGGTACACCCTGTATATTATTACATTAATGGATGCAGAATTAAATTTATTTTATAGATTTTATGGTTCCCTAAAATGTCTACTAATAATTTTTTCACGTTCAAACTCTAATTCAACTGGAGTATTTTTTGAAATTTGGTTCATTAATACATACTTCCATATAAATATCACAAAAAAAAATAATAAAAACGTAATCATGCTATAGGTTCGATTCCTTTTTCTTAAAGATGAAGAGTTTGTTAAACATGTTTTCCTCGTGTATTTATAATAGTTTTGGGATAATTATTTTTTTATTAAATTTTTACAAATGCATTCAAACTTGAAATGACAAAAGTAATTTATTTGATGAGGAAAATAAATAAACTTGTAATAGATGGTTCTCTCACAAGAACTATTCAATATGACCACCGTTTTCTGTAATTCATAAATTAATTCTACGCAAAAAATTGAAATGCACCCTTCTCAATATTCAGTATCAACACTCACAGAGTACACTTTCTATTTTAAAACCTCCCAAATAAAAAAATTACAGGGATTTAAGTCAGGTGAACAAGGTGGCCAGTGATTTCGAGCATCATGTCCCCCGCCTATTCATCTGCCCGAGTATTGATTATTCAAATGTACTCTTAAAAACAAAAGTACAATACAATTTTTATTTTCTTTACTTTGCAGCACTGTAAAATCATTATATTGAACAGTTTTATAAGAGAACCAATTACAGGTTCCTATAAATTATAATACCTACCTTATTTAATTTCTGATATCAAATATTTTACTTTTGGAATGACGTAATAATTTCATGTTTGAATCGAAAACACGTTACTATTAGATAATAAAAGCAGTTATTTACCCAAAACTATCAGGAATACAAACATTTTTAACAAACCTTTCATCTTTATGACAAAACAGAAAATAAAATATGTAGCATTATGAACTCCCACAAAATTATGAGCAGAGTAGTTCAAAGGAGGGGGTATTTTTCACAGTCCTGCTGATGCATTTACTTCGTTTACCATGTCAGGTGATAATTTTTTTTTTGTCAACCTCTAGCAGTGAAACAACTTAGGATAGATGTAACATTAGTTAAATCTGCTTATTTTGATCATAGGAAACTGGTAACTCCATGTACAAGGAATATTAGGATGCCCTGTATCTCTAAATGTTTTGCATTTAAGGACAGTATCAAGATCATAGTATGTAGATAGGTTGGTATCGAATTCAAACACTTGAACATCGGTAATCTCTAACGTTTCAATTGTTTCACTATGACGCCTACCTACTACAGTTCTGTATCGTTAAGTGTTAAATATACCTTTATAGCTCAATTTTAGGCAGGCGTGTTGGGCGTTTGCTGGAAGAGAGACGCCACTTGTGCCACATGTCTTCTTATCCCAGGTTTTGGTTTCTGTTTCGCATGTTGGTCCCTTACAAGAGAAGCATTCTAACGCAGATGCTGTAAAAAAACAGTGGAAGTTATAGAAACTATATTATTTGAAATTGAAATTATAAAAATAAGAAACCGTGACATGTTATTAATTTATAGGGAAACACGACGTATTTGTTTATCAGACAGACGTAGATGCTGGCAGTGTTGTTCCTCGCCCGATACTCCCGTGCATGTCGGTGAGCAAGCATAGGATTTTGTTGAAACAATGTCAGTATGATCGATTGCCATTGCCAGATGTATTAAAACTACGTAAATGCTAAAACTGAAACAATATTCTAGATAAACAAGCTCGCACTTGTCGTTTCCGTTTAAAAAAATCATGCATTTAATGGCTTGATGGTTCGGTTTATTGAGGAATTTTTTAACCTTCTTTCGAATTTATCCTCAAAATGTACAGATTCAAATGCTGACGAAATAGTGACAATTTTAAAGTCTCTGACGAATTTAAAAGATCTTTGCGAGCATTAAGAACTTTACAAATATTCCTTCGGTTTGCCAGAAAAGTGCAGAAACATTAATAAAAATTTTTTCAAGGCTCGACAATTTTTTCGAGGTACAAACCTTTCTAAAAAATCCTCCGCAATAATTTAAGCACGTGTACTATTCAATAAAATGATCCAGGTGAAGGATTTTCTTTGGAGCACTATCATCACAAATACAGGGTGATTCACAAATGGTAACCAAAAATGAAACCTCGTATTCTTTGGTGAATTTTAAGGGAGTCTTTCTACACCAGGAAAATTATCGAAAAAAAAAGAGAAACTCGAAAAAATTCCTATCCGCGATATTATTGTAAAATTGTCTAAAGGAACATAATACAAGACATCTCTCATCTCGTGAGTCAAAAAATTTTAATAGCTAACTTTTCTATTTAAACAAATAAGTGAGAAAAACAATTTTTTCACTTTGCAGGGAAAACCATCAATTTTAGCGAAAAGTGACCCACAGACAGCTTGTAAGGAGTAAAATCATCTACAAAATGAGACTTGTTAAATTAAAAACGGTTAATAAACAAAAAAGTTATTGCAAAAAACAAGAAAAGTGCCCATTTTTATTTGTTTATAACTATATCGCATTTATTGTTAAAATTTTATAAAACCTATGACAAGTTGAGGGTTTTGTCATACTTTAAAAGTGTGCCAAAAGTGGGCGCTGTAGGTGCAATAGTTTTCGCACAATTCAATTTGTTTATAACGGAGGCTCCAAAAGTTATGAACTTTAAGCCTCTGTACAGGCGTTAATTTTCAACAAACATGATTCTGAAACCGTCATTGTAATCTTAAAGACGTAATTAAGCGACCTATTAAAAAATATCACCGTTTTTTTGACACTAACATTCTCAAATTGTACATTAAAAAACCGTGCGTTTTTCGCTTATAAACAATTTGAATAAAATTGTTGCTATTTGTGCTACCTCACCGAAAATAGATTCAATGGATAGCTGGCAAAAAAAATACAAATTTAAAAAAAAGCAGCCTGTATGACCAACAGGAGCCAAGATAAGAATGTTTTTTTAAAAAATCGTAGCGCAATTGTTTATAAACATTAAGACCTGAATTTTTCGCAAAATAAAGTTTACGACGTAAACTACGATTTCCCGTGAATTGCATTGAAAAATGTGGAAAATTAACGACTCACGAGCCCTTTAAAGAGAAGGTACTTGCTAAGTAAACTGTCCGGCGTGGTGATGGGGGGAAGCTCAAGTTCAAATTGATGCGCGCTGTAAAATTTTGCAAAATCTCGGCTTCTATTCATCGTAGAAACTAATTTTTTTTTAAACTGGAGTAGCTCGACGAAAAAATAACAATGGACATATTTACGAATTCGTAGAATAACCCTGAACCCCAGAAAAAATGCATATTTTAAACTTAATTTTTTTAATTTACAAAAATGTCACAAAAATTATTGTTAAACGAAATATTAATTAAAATTTCAATTTCGGAATTATTTTACTATTATTAAATAAATAAATAAAGCTATCGTTCATTTAAAAAGTTATTTTTTTACATATTAAGGCAAAGTAAACCTGTTTTTTCAATATTTTGTTAGCTAGTTAATTACGATTTAAATGTAAAATTAAAGTAAAAATTAATAAATTATTTTCGTTTTTTAAGTTTTACTCGAAAATCAGTCTTTTTTTGAAAAACACAAGGAGAGTAGTAATTTGTAGAAAATTGAAAGACGAATCCGAAAATATCATGGTTGTTACCATAAAGCAGTGGCGTACTATTTTATTTAGAAAAATATGCCACCGATACCCTGTATCTCCGCCACTGGAGCATGTAAATTTTAGGACAAGCCCTCAGATTTTGGGCAATGTTTACATAAATACATGTGCCTAATTTCAAATTATTTCACTTACTAGTTTTTAAATTATTTAAAAAAATTAAGAATATTTTTTGAAGTTTAACACTCTGTATCTTTTTAACGAAGCGTCCTACATAAAAACTTTATACGAAAGACCCCTTAAAATTCACCAAAGAATACGAGGTTTAATTTTTGGCCACCTTTTGTGAATCACCCTTTATATTCATTCAATATAGCTACTCATATTAAATAATTAATGACAGCATACAATTAGAAGTCTATAACCCAACGATGACTATGTTGCATGAACGTGGACAAAATTGGTGGAAATTTTCATTGGCTAGAAACAACAATAACATATAAAATCTGTAAATAGACCTTGAGAACACTATTTCTGGACATGACAATATAACCGGAGTGTATTAGTTTTAACAAAATAGTTGTTATACCTAAATGATGCAAATATAATAATTTTAAAACTTGGGAATGTTAGGAAATGTATAAAATCTACATGCTTATTAGAAAAATCAAAAGTAAATCTAAAGATCGTAAAGTTAGACAATGTGGTCTAAATAAACATTTATTATGCAGCTATTTGTATAATTACAAGTAATTTGCTCTTAATAAATTTAAGCAGGTGAAAGACAATTGGCAGTTACAAAGTTGTTTCTGTCCAGGTCAAGTTAAAACTTCGTTACGTTATAAAGTTTAGGGAGTTCTATCAGCCAATATTAGATCAGTTACAATTTTAAGAAACAAATAGATACTGTTTGGGTTTTAACAATTTTAAGTGCGTTTTTCTTCGTCTCTTTGAGCAGTTTCACTTCTAAACAACTTGTTAGATGTCTAGGCCTTGCTCTAGTTGAGTATTTACATATTTGGAGAATTATGACTAGATTTGTATCTATATGAAATTTGCAATAACTAGTACATACATCCTGTTGAAAGGTTTGTGCAGGGTTCAAATAACGTTCTACTCCCCTTATAACCCAATCAAATTGGATTTTTTCGTGGCAAAATTTAGATCAGTAAACAGACACGTCAAAATTAGGAAAAATCCGTAGAATTGAATGAACTACTTTTCTGTAGTTTCATTTTAAACATGGCTTTTTTTCATTTTAGAAAAAAATGTTTTAGACAAAAGTAGAACTTTTCGTAACAAAAATATTGATAAACAAGATTAGTTATTGCAAAAAACCGCATTTTTTTAACACTTCTATATCTTTAATCAAAAAAAAATAATTACGAATCTTTCAGAATAGGTAGTCCATCGAGAAATTGAATCTAATATTGCAAGATAGGGCTTTTAATATGCGAAAATGTGACGAAAAAGACTACAAAGAAGCGGTAGTTAAAACAATTTGGAACACCACCGCTAAAATGCTACAAAATAAATATTATAAAGAATTCAATATAGTATTTATATTCCAGTAAATGAAATTTGTAATACATGTAAATCAAAAGGTAATTCGTTTCAGATTGAAACTTGGTTTAATCGTTAGTTTAGGCAAAAAGAAATAATATTTCCCAAAAAGTATCGGTTTAAAACAACAAGATCACTGTTTAAACAATGATTATAATGTAAAAATTACCAAAAATTAAGTTTTTTAGCTGTATTAAAAAGCGCTCTCTAACAAGAGTTTATGCTTTTGTTTATACTTATAGGTTTTCAAAAAACGCTTCATTTGAGACCTGCTAAATTAAAATCCATTAATAATTTGTTTAAATTGCAAAAAACCATCGAAATTTGAATTTGCTATAAATAGAAGAAGAGCATAAATCGTCTCTAACCTGCAGTAAAAATTGTTCTAGGACCATTTTTAGCCGAGCTAGCGTTTTTTTTAAATTCATAACTTGTTTATTTATAAACATTAAGACTTGAAATTTCGGGAATAAATCGACGTTTCTGTCTTATTTCCTCCACCACATTCCAGGTGTAAAAATGTATTCGACGAGGTTTTTAAAGGGTTAAAAATTACTATAAAATGCATTTTTTCCGTATCTTTAACCGTCATTATGAAGTTTAAGGGTTGATTGATTTTTCAATAACTGCGTGTTTAATAATTGTACGCTCAAATTAAAATGTATTTATTTTTAGTATTTCATAAAGTTTGCATTGATATGTTTCTAAATTTCTTATTCATTAAATTGTCCTGCCGAATTACACTCGATGTTTGTATTGATACCGGGTAAATTTGTGTAGTTTAAATTCTAAGCTCAGTATCAATACAAACCTTTTGTGCAATTATGACTGAAAAAAAAACTATTTTTTGCGAACTTTGGACACCATTTTGAAAATGAAGCCCAGCTGGAGTATAATAGTTCATTCAATTGTACGGAATTTTTCCTAATATTTACGTGTCTTTGTTTATTGAACTAAATTTTGACAAAAAAACGAAGTATTTTCGACAATTTGACTTTCCTTTTGGTTTCCTTTTAGCAAAAAATGATAATGAAACTTTAAGAATTTTTTGCGATTTTAAAGCATTATATAAAAAACTAATTTTGACAAAAAACGAGGTATTTTCGACAATTTGACTGACCTATTATTCCTTTTGGTTTTCTTTTAGGAAAAAATGATAATGAAACTTTTAAGATTTTTGCGATTTTAAAGCATTATAACGAGCGTTCAAATAAAAACGTGGTCGAAGTTGGCTCTGACACATTGGACGTAGGGAGTAGCTTATAGCGACCAACTTAACCTCATTTCTCAACGAGCTGTATAGCAGCTGTCAGTTTCAATAACGTTAATGTCTATATAACTTTATTTTAAAGAATAATCGTGATAACAATAACAAACAATTAAAGGAGCTGCGGAAAGTGAAATGAAACCAGGCTTCATCAGAAAAAGGTGATATTATGAAGTTCACCGTAGTTGTTTAAAAACCATTCACAAAATACAGCCCGTCGCGGAAAATCAACTTCATGAAGTTCTTGCTGACAAGTTAAACGATAGGAGAACAAACGCAAATCTTTTTTTAACACTGTGTGGCAGGTACCGACTGATACTCCCACCATTTGTGATAAAACACGTACAGAAGTTCTTGGCGCATTTTCCATTATTTGTTGAACATTTTCTTTTAATTCTTCAGTCCGCTTTTTAGGTCGGCCGCTTCCTTCTTTTCTTGTTACACTGCCCGTTTCACGAAAAACATTAACACAACGCTGAACTGCACTTTGAAAAATTTTGTACTCAACAACGCCGGGAAATTGATTTTGAAATTCTATGAAACATTCCTCAATAGAATACTTACTTCCATATTCCATCAATCTTGCGTCCATTTCTAAAGTAGGACTCTATGATAAACACTTTTTGTTCTTGAGAAAACACCATTTTAAACGCTTTTTAAAACGAAAATATTCAAATTGATAGCGGCGATAGACGTTTAAGTTCATTTGCTATACGCTACGCCCTACGTCCAAATTTTCAGAACCAACTTGACCACGTTTTTATTTGAACGCTCGTTATAAAAAACAAATTTTGACAAAAAACGAGGTATTTTCGATAATTTGACTGACCTATTATTCCTTTTGGTTTTCTTTTAGGAAAAAATGATAATGGAACTTTTAAGATTTTTTTGCGATTTTAAAGCATTATATATAAAAAACAAATGAGTGTTGGATTTCGAACATATAAACCAAACTTTTGTTATTTCATTTTTTCGATTCCTTCCTTTTGTCTGATTACAGTGATATACATGTCATACAGGGTTATAACTTATAGTGGGGGTCAGCTGAATACTGATCTGAAATTCAACTGTTAGAACGACATTGGAAAATAATTTAGTGTAATTCAAAAATGTTAAACGTCGTGGAAAAGGATCCTGTAGATTAGCCACAAGATTTCAAGTATGTCATAATATGCTGTAAAAATCAGGTCAGTAAACAGATTATTTACATATTTTCGTGTATTTCATGTATGCAAATTTTTTTCAATGGTTTTTTACCCACTTCATCGATGACACTAACTTCGTTCAATATTTTTTTTTAGTATCGCTCACAGAACTTCATTGAGGTCAAACTGGTTTCCTGCAAATCATAAAATTATGATTCCTTCATGAGGAAAAGTTATTTACAAAAATGTCCTTTGTATTGAACACGTTGAGGTTATTATAAAACACATTTTATGGTATAGTACTTTTTTATAGTAAAGTAGTCCTGTTAGCGAAAAATCATAAAATTACACCAGTTCTATGGCAATCTTGATTTTATCGATTGTGCATTGTGCAAATTTAGATTCACTTTGTATAAAAAATAAAATTCATATAAAACTAGGTTATTCGGATATTCACAATGTCCCCCATTTAATTGCAAAAGACGAATGGCTAAGTAGGTCACTGTTGATAATCCATAAAATTCATAAGATTCCTGAATTAATATTCTCATCACAGCCTGCTTAGCCAACGTCGCTTTCCAACTATGGAGCTGTCATAACATGCAATGCACCGAGCGAGTTTCATTGCACAACATAAGCAATATGATGGTTATATGAATGATAATATCTACGCGTTTTTTGTCATGGAAAATTTTGCCTATGAAATATGAGAGAGTACCTCAGGGTTCGCTCCCGGGGCCACTTCTTTTATCTTGTCCGAAATTTAGATGACAATTATTGCGGGTTTATTTTAGCGTTTCTACTAGCATAATAGCACTCGTGGCAATGGTTAATATAATCTAGGAATGCATTTAAAATGTACAGTTAAAAACTCTTTTATCTACTTATGGAGTGGAATTTTAAAAACATTGGCAAGGCATATTTTAATAATGATTTATGATTAGTCGAGCGTAGGTACATACATAAATACTTTCAATTATAACTATACCATTTACGTCTACATTCGTTTAGAATACAAAACATTTTTGAGTCACACAGGTAGCAGCGGAAATAAAGTTTGTAGGTGCTGCACATAATTTCATAAGTTATGTAAAACGTAAATGTTTGTTACAGCAAAATAAAATAAGAGTAAGAAAAAATATTAAAGTTTTTATTATCAACAGGTGTATTATAGATTATAGTGACCTCATTCCCAAGAATAGATGGTTATTAACAAATCCGTGTTAATGAAATATAGAGTGCAACAAATTCTGTAACTTAATAAATAGAGGTTTGTCGCAAAATTCCTAAAACACGACAATTTTCATTTTCAATAGGGCATATTACAAAGAGGTTTGCTTATTTTTTAATTATCTGGGAGGTTGCAGCAACCCCCAATTTTTTTTTAAATGGAAGGGTAGGTTGATTAATTATTTATTTTAAAGCTTTTCACAATTACGTATTTTTTTGTTACTCTTTATAAGCAAAAAAAATAAAATAAGGAAATGTTGAAAAATTGCTGAAAAATTTGTTGCTGACAATCGATAATAAAAAGCATTCCGAACATTTTGTAACATTTTGTAGCATTTCTTTGTTGAAGCTCGACGATGCCGTTAGGATTTGTCCAACAGTTGCAGTATTTTAACGAAAAACAAACTAATTGTAAGAGTCATGTATTGGTTGTCGACGTCTGTCGTCATTGATAATTATCGATAAACAATCTTCATTTTGCAACGTGTGTAGAGCGTGATGGAGTCTTTGCCAGAAAGTATTCGTGACGAGGCCGAAGCTGCATTATTCTAACAAAATTTAAAATAATTTACGACAAGGAATATTCATCATTCATTAACATAAAATACAGAACAAACAAACAAAGAAGTTTTCTTGGCGTATTTTATACAAACGAAAATTCAATTCCTCGACTATGTGGACGTATTAAATGCTCAAATTTACGTTGAACGTCTATGGACATGAAGATACATATTAGCTTTTTATTGATGAAAGTAAATTTGTTAGTTGATACTGCTGGTGGGTGCAGATGTTACAACTAGTGAAGATGTGCATAGAGCATATGGAAGAAAAAACGATATCCTACTGGTTCATCTCCCATTCATAAAAACTCACAAGGAGCACGATTTTAAGTGTTAGTTTTGGCGTTAGCCCAATAAAGCTGTATCGAAAACACCTAAGTTTGCGTCCAAACAAAACAACAACCAGCCAACTGTTCTCAACTACCGACAAGGAAAAGTACCGTTCAATCAGTAAGAAAAAAACCTGCAAATATTGCCAGATTTCTAAAACTAGAAAATCCAAAAACATACTAGTTAGTTATTTCGCAGATCAGCTGCTACTTTCTTAGCAGATTGTGAAGGAAACATCATAATTGAAGCGTTTTCAAGGTTGGAAAAGAGACAACTCTAACGCTACCTTTTCTACTTACAATTAAATAGCAAATATTAATAGAATGATGTCTCAAAAAGAAAATTGTGTTAGTTTTGGAATCCAATTTCACAATGCAAAATTTCCTATTAAAATTGTAAATTTCCAAAATAAAGCGTTTTTGTGATTTTCGTATGGAAAGAAACGTAAGAGGATAATAATATTCAAGGATGTTATTAACCTTGTCTTTAACTGTTCAAAATATAAATATTTATACATAAATAGTACAAAATGGTGACTATAGAGCCATTCTCTGCAGCATGCAGTATATCGATTTAAATTTGCATATGGAAAAAACAAAAAATCCTTAATCAACATGAATATGGTTATAGTAATCGGTAGGGGGTTTTCAAAACATTAATTTTTGTGTACCTAATTGAGTATTTGAAGTAAAAGGTTCAATTTTTGACAAAAAAGGGCCAAACATATATCTATAAATAATGTTAAAATCAACTCATTTTCCTTATTCTAGAAAGTTCAGAACATCTTTTAAATCAGTAAAAACAATAGATTTTCAGAAAATTGTACAGTGGTGTTACCCCAAAAAAAAAACGAATATTTTCTTTCGTGTCTCTTGTGAAAATATGTTTTAAGAGCCCCTTCAAAAACACAATTAAAAAAAATTTTTTTAGAGGTCACTCAAGATTTTTAAAAATTTCCAAAATCGTCAAAAATTGAGTTTTTTTTTTCTTTTTAAATTATTTTTCTCGTTATTTTATCATTTTCTAGGTTGAAAAAATCTCGATTCTGAAAATTTCAAATCGATAGGTATTTTAATTTCTAAAGGTCACTCATAATTACTTTAACTTTAAAAGTAGTGTACCTAAAATGTTTTCGAGCGACCTCTAAAAATAAATATCAACAAACTAATATTTTTTTTTATTGAATTTGATGAACAAAAGAATAGAAATAAATCACGAGAGACTTAAAAAATTTCTCGAGGCAAAATTTACTACCGCACTGTGAGTATCAAATATTTATAATTTTTTATTTTTTTTAAATTTAAGTGTCTCATAATTTATTTTTATTCTTTTGTTCATCAAATTTAATAAAAAAAAATATTAGTTCGTTGATATTTATTTTTAGAGGTCGCTCGAAAACATTTTAGGTACACTACTTTGAAAGTTAAAATAATTATGAGTGACCTTTAGAAATTGAAATATGGATTTGAAATTTTCAGAATCGAGGTTTTTTTCAACCTCGAAAAAAAATTCAATTTTTGACGATTTTGGAAATTTTAAAATATCTTGGGCGACCCCTAAAAAATTTTTTTTTGAGCTGATTTATTGAGGGGGTGCTTAAAACATGATAAACTAACATATTTTCACAAGAGACACGAAGAAAAAAATCGTTTTTTTTTGGGACACCCTAAAATACATACTAATAAATAGTTTTATTTCGATGGTGATTAAAAAAATGTAGTCATAAAAACTTAACTTTTTACACTGAAAATAAGTAAAAAAACTGTCACTTCTGACACAATCGTAGACAAAAAAAAAAGAAATAACAAACTGTTGTTGAAAACGTTATTTATGAGCCTCCTAGACAAATTAAGTTTTACTTTCAGTCATAAAAGATTCTCCCAAGCGTTTGTGTTATTTTATTAAAAGTATATACAATAGTACAAGCCACAGTGAATGGAAAATACCTAGTTTCTATTTTTATAGAATCGCGCGGGTGTCCGTATTTCAACTAAGCCAGGTTTGAAAACAGTATTCAGAAATACCCACGATTTGGAATAATTGTTGACAAAAATGTGCTGCTGTTGATTTAAATTGCCTGTTAACCCACTGACTTCCTTAAATGCCAACTAAGACAAGAATTTTATTAAGTTTCATATATTGTTCAAAACGGTTTTATTTGCATTGTCAAATTTTACAACTTGTTGAATGGATTAATCTTAGTGTTAGTAATCCCGCTATCCTCATTATACAATAACATGTATATGTCTGCCTCTGATCTGAAGCTTCGCATCGATCAATTTATTCGATACGTATCTAGCGGCACTCTAATGCCTGCCCTGTTGGCCTGGCGTGCCGGTGAAGAATCCAGGTTTTTTGCTGAGGTACGTTCCTCGTGCATTTCATTGTCGTTTGTGCGTGTGAAAAGGAGTTTGACACTTTGCTTGGCCGAGTGTATGACAAGTGTTTTTGTGGCAGTCGGCAGCATTGTGTATCGTGCATAGTGAGAGCATAGTCGCCACCAGTTGCAGGATTACATTGCATTTCCTCAACCTTAGTTAGAAATGTTTAAGTTGCCTTTGTTGTTCTCGGGCTAGGTTCTGTGAGGACGAACCCGCTATCAGAACCCCTAGGCCCGCCCTGATGTTAACTTCGCCGTTCTCCACTACTGGCATCTTCAGTGGTAGCGGCTTTAGAACCAACAAGAACCGATGTCAGTACCAGGGCGGGCCTAGGGGTATGTTAGCCCCCGCAGAGCCTAGTCCGAGAACAATAAAGGAAGCTCAAAAATTCCTAAAGACTAAACTAAGCTAAGGAAGTTAAAGGTAAACCCGAAAAATCATCGAACCATGTTTAAATAACACCACGGGTCGTGAACTCACTAAACCATTGCCCTGTATCTTTAAAATTAGTAACTTTAGAACCTTGATTCATTGAGGTTTTTTGTCCAAAAGAAACAATCTCCTATTATTACAAAAAACACTGTAGAAATTTCACAGGAAATATTTCGCTGTATTTTTTAAACGCTCTACATTTTCAATGACAAGATACTTATTTGGTATAAAATGTCTATTATAATTATATGTATGTCAGAATTGCACTGAAACAATAGAACATCCCTATTTTCTATTCTATTAACTCACGAATAGCAATAGAGTGTTCTGAAGTGGAACATGGCTAACAATACGAAAATAATGAACTAAATACCATTTTTTTCAAGGTTCGTTTAATCATTCAATTGAAATGCCACGCCATACACATAATAGTCATATATTGTAAGTATCACTATCTAAAATTCGTCATAATATAAAAAATACGCCAGAAAATAGTGTAACAAATTTTATGAACTAATAGAAGAAACTCTACAAAATGGGGAAAAAGTTCTAAAAACGTACCCAACTAAATGCCTTTATAAGGAATCTACACCTCTTGGAATTTTACCATGCCATGACAAATTTGATGTAGAATGATGTAGAATCTTGTCAAGAATCAGTGAGGCGAAGGTTATACAGTGTGAAATTAAACTAAATTCGCTATGTCAAACACAAAAATGTTAAAAAAACCTCTGAGAAACATTGATTAGTATTATAAATTGCCATGTTTTATCAAAAAATAAATAAATAAATATGTACTCGGTATCCCGTCTAGGAGAAATGATGTCATCAATAAGTTTTGTAAAAGCCGATTCTAGTTTTTTTTTGCGCTTTTTGTTTGAGAGCTTGTATATCTTATCAGTACCAAAATGATTTGTTCCGAATTGAAACCAAATTAATTAAATAAAGCACAATTTAAAAAATTACAATAGTATTTAACTTGCTGTATATTGGCAACGGTTAGGAATAAATATTTGAAATTTGGCTGTGATTGCGTTACTTTAAAAGAATTAGAAAAATTGTTTTCTAACAATGTGTTGCTTGTCTGTGTCTGAATACTCAATAAGCGCGATCTAAATATAGTGGTCAATTTTTAATTTACAGGAAAATGGCCTTGTTTTACTTGACCGAAATAAAAAATTATACTTACATTTAAAAAAAAAATGAGAATTTAAATTCTAACGCTTTCATTTATTACAATTAAATTTAAATTTCTGTATCGACATAAAGTAAGTATTAAGAAATAATAAATAATCGAAAAATGTTAGTTTTGGTGCTTTTATTTTAAACTTGAGCTCCTTAAATATTTTTAATTAGAGCACAACTTTGTCAATACTATTAATTCAATAAATATTAACTCATAATCATAATAAAAACCGATAGAAATAATATTTGCTCATTTTGTATAATATTATTAACTAACGATATTTGAGTTTAGCTAAAGATTCCGAAAATCTCTTTATATGTACAGGGTGTCCGTTAAAGAATGGGCCAATCTTTACCACTACATTCCACGACGAAAATTAATAGGAAAAAGTCATATACAATGTTGCTCAGAAACGCTTACTTTTTAAGATACAGGGTGTTGAAGTTGAAAAAATAAATAACATTCTCTTTAATATTTTTGAAACTAATTTCGTGAAATTTCGTATGAGGGGGTTTTTTGAGATGAGAAACTCGGATTATAGACGATTTCGTTGTATCTTCTAGAGGGGGCCACAAGCGACCATTATTAGGACGCATTTAACATGCCAAATTTTTTTTTGTGCCACGGTGCCACTTTGGGCTGGAAAAATCTTTTCTGCTTAAAAAAGGTATACCTTCTTCTCTTTAAAGCCAACCGTTTTCTACAAAAAGGCATTTAAATTTATAAATCCATACAAAAATTTGTTTAAGTTATTTTAACAAGAAATTATTTCGAAGTAGTGGATAGATATGAAAGGAAATGTTATTTTGTTTTTCAACTTCAACACCCTATATCTCGAAAACGAAGCGTTTATGAACAATATTGTATATGACTTTTCCCCATTTTTCGTCGTAGAATCTGCTGGTAAAGTTTGGCCCATTCTTTAACGGACACCCTGTATATCTAGATAGCGCTTATTTTCATTAAAGGGAAAAGTTGTTTCTAAAATATAAATAAAAATGTGTAATTTTTTAAAAATCCTACTTGAATATTTAAGTTGGAGATAGATATTAAAATTTAGAAATTTAGTAATTGGAAAATCGAAACTGATAGACAGATTGTTCTTGGCAAACTAGAAACTTTTTAAAATATACCTAGAAGACTAGAAATATCGCGATTTTTTTTTGTAAAAGTTTAATATACAGGGTGTCCCAAAATTAATGCAACAAAATTTAGTCACAGATTCTTAAAACAAGTTTTTTATATCTCAGAATCCTGTTGTACGATAATCACTAAATTTGGTACACAGAGGTTTTATGACATGTGGAATCTGACGGTGCTACGCTTTTTGACTGGGAAACTCCTTAAGATAATTTTTCGTGTTCCCCCTTGTCTTTGGAGCCAAAAAAGTTTGATCGCATATTTAAATTTCTTATAAATTATTAGTCCGCTAGAAAGCAATTAAATTTAGAAACTTTTTTGTCTCTTGATACTTTTTTCGTAAAACGCAATGTTTTCGAGAAATATGTCAAAATGTGATCGAATGCATATCGCGATTCGCCCATTTTCCTCAGACATTGCGTTTTACGAAAAAAATATTAAGAGACAGAAAAGATTCTAAATTCAATTGCTTTTCTAGCTAACTAATAATTTTTAAGAAATGCAAATTTGCGACAAAATTTTTTTGGTTCCTAAGACAAGGGGCCCACGAAAAAGTGTCATGAAACCTCTGTGTACCAAATTTAGTGATTTTCGTACAACAGGATTCTGAGATATAAAAAAGACTATTCTTAGGGGCATATTTCAGGGGGCTGTAACTCCGAAAGAGGGGGCCGCTTGGCAAAAATAAAAAATACGGGTCCCCTAAATTTGTCTTAACTATGACCAAATTTTGTTGCATTAATTAAATCATGTTTAACTTCACCCTATATAAAAGGTAATTTCGAGGCCCTTTCAACACTGAATCAGAATTAAAAGTGGTCTCATGATTGGTATTAGATCACCGCTTTAAATATTTAACAATTCACCGTTCTGTGACATTCAACCGTTTCAACTAGCAACTAACCGCACAGATCCTTAAGACTCACTTATACTCTTAGCACGTACTACACAAAATAGAAAAAGAACACATTAAAATCGCGGTTAATAATAGCATATCGGCCGTTAGCTAACAGGCACTAACTTAAAACCAAAACGCAAAATTCTCACTTACCGATCTGCAGGATAGCGACGCAAACGAAGGCGAACACTACTTTATTCATTTTTTTTTGTAAATGTTGAGCGTTTTTCTGTACTGAGGTGTTTTCGAGTAGCTTATTCGAATACTGTGCCTCGTTTCCGTTACGGATACGTGGGAGGACGAGTGGGTCACGTGGTCACGAAAAGGACGGTGTGGAACTTCTGTTCTGACGGGGCCGGCGAGCGTTAGCGACGCCGTCGAGATGCCGCGCGCAGGAGCGTACTTGAGGATTTTAAGTTGTGGACAATAAAATGGTTCCCGATTTACAATGTTTATAAAGGAGTATAAAAGTTGTAGTTTTTTTATTGTCCATACCTGTACAATTACAACTCTATATCCTTAAACCATAGGAGTATGCGGGGAAAATAAAATTTAGAACACGTGGCGTTAAATGGGATGAGGTAAGCTCCATTTTCAGTCGAAAAGCAACTGGTCCTATACAGCGTGTCCCACTAGTGCGGGAAGGTCCGATATCTATGTTAAAATGAGAAGTATATGGATTTTTCTTTTTACTGTGTTGCCACATTTCTCGGAATGTACAAATTAAAAATATATTCAACTATACAGGGTGTTCCACTTCTTCTGGCCAGACACCAACTTCGTTTTTTAAATGGAAACACATATTTTTTATATTTTTTTCGGATTCTACAACAAAAATAAAGGGTACTTTGTGTAGAATTCAAATATTCACAGTTTTTGAGATATCTCGCTTGAAAGGTTTTTCTAGTCGATATTGGTTGCTTACATTTTCTGATACTGACAGGTTATACTAATGACTACTAAGCCCATTTTTTTATCAGATGTTTAGTAAGGATGACTCTTCCGAATCATGTTCCAAAAACTGGCCTGCGTTATACAGGGTGACCAAAATATGTCAAAATTGCCAATTGAAAAATCTCGAATTTTTTAAATGCAACACCCTGTATATTTTCATACCATGAGATGCAGAATTAAATTCTCTACAAGTTTGCTATCCCCGCTCCTATACCAAAATTCATTAGTTTTTCATGAAATCTCATTTCTATGACAAAATGCGAAGTTTACAAATAGCTATACAATGTAAAATAACGTAGTAGGCTCCTGTCAAAGGTAAATCTGGAAAATTTTCGATTCACATATGGTTTAATAGAAAAACGACAGTAATAATAGTGAAATGAATTACTCTAAAGAATAATTAGTAAATAAATAATAGAATAATTAGTAAAACTCATGGTAACTGTTTATTGACAAGTATTTACCAATTTTCGTCGTAGAATTGCTCAATGTCTAGAGAAAATTGGCAGACATTTTGAGCGGTTACCTGTTAATTACTAATTTAACTAGGTCTTTATTACTTTTGTTAGAAATGCACGATGTTAATTTACTGTTTTGGATACTGCATACGTATGTTCTTGTTGTCTTCTCATAATTTGCATTTGCTGTTCTTTCAAACCTCTCCTTCAGTTTTACAAAACACTTAATACGAGGCTATCTTTGTAAATCTGGATTATTAGTTTGGTAAATACTTGTCAATAAACAGTTACCACGAACCTTACTAATTATTCTATTATTTATTTACTAATTCTTCTTTAGAGTAATTCATTTCACTATTATTACTGTCGCTTTTCTATTAAACCTTATGTGAATCGACAATTTTCCAGATTATCCTTTGACAGAAGCCTACTGCATCTCATGGTATGAAAACATACAGGGTGTTGCATTTAAAAAATTCGAGATTTTTAAATTTTTCAATTGGCAATTTTGACATAATATTTTGATCACCCTGTATAACGCAGGTCAGGTTTGGGATCATGATTCGGAATAGTCATCCTTAACTAAACACCTGATAAAAAAATTAACTTAGTAGCTATTAGTATAACCTGTCAGTATCAGAAAATGTAAGCAGCCAATATCGACTAGAAAAACCTTTCAAGCGAGATATCTCAAAAACTGTGAATATTTGAACTATTCTACACAAAGTACCCTTTATTTTTGATGTAGAATCCGAAAAAATATAAAAAATGCATGTTTCCATTTAAAAAAACGAAGTTGGTGTCTGGCCAGAAAAAGTGGAACACCCTTTATAGTTGATTATATTTTTAATTTGTACATCCGAGAAATGTGGCAACACTGTAAAAAGGAAAATCCATATACTCCTCATTTTAATATAGATATTGGACTTTCCTATACTAGTGGGCCACGCTATATATGCGTATGGCTAAATAAATATGGGAAAGTTTTTCAAATATTTCAATGCCGAGTTGCTGCTTAGCGACCGAGCCTGGTACATACCTTGAAGATATTGGTTCTTCAATTGACTTAGGAAAAACTATACCACACATTGCCTCAAGCCTAGAGCACAGCTCTAGCCTCCCATCCACCCACTCATTGTGCAATTCACTGAATTTGTCAACCAGTGGCAGGGTTAACGGGAGTCAGTAAGTATTATTAGGAGTCTCATTCTGCAAATTTGACAGAATTTTAAATACAAAATGCAAAAATCTTATTCTTTCTGTTTATTAATAATTATATAGTAAAAAAAAACGTACATACCAAACTAAAAAGACAACACCAATTTTATGATTTCAAAAGGTGCATTTTTTCGAAGGTTCTAAATTTTTTATTAGTGGACCCAACGAACGAGAAGTTCTGCCCTGTTCATGTTGTTGTTTACGACGATGATGTCATATTTATGTTAATGGGAGTAATATTATGCATCGGCGACCGTTGATTCAGTTACTAATTAAAGACTGTATCGTAACATTCCCATTTACACAACCGGCAAGGTTATATTCTGTGGATAATTTAATTATTTTAGTTATGTCTACGAACGTATTTTGAACACGTAAAATTTATTTTGTGTGTTAATTGATTGGTGTACGGACGGATATAAATTTAGACCACTTCACTTGATACGTATGCTCCAGCATATGTAAACCAGCAAATTCATTCGCCATCGGCACCTTGATTTTTTCAGTCGCTTTCAGTGTTTTTAGATAGAGAAAGAAAAGCGTACGTATTAAAATAGATCATGATGGTGATAAATATACAGTGTGTCCCATTTAAGAATTAGCCACCCATGTAAAATTGTTATTTATTGACCGATTTGTTTCAACTTTTTTTGTTTGATAGATCTCAGAGAAAGGAGTAGAATGTATAATTTCGGTATTTTCGTGGTCTCAGTCATGGCCAACTGAGATAGGAAGAAAAAACGAAAATATAAGTGAATTTTTTTTTTGACAAAAACTGCACCGGAATCTTATTCGGGACTATCTAAAATGCTACTATATCAATTTTTGTTGTGATAGAATATAGGGTGTTTCAGAAAATTAAACCTTAATTTTTTAAACCAACTAAAGTTTTATTTACAAAGCACATGCATTATAGACTAGGAAAATTAGCGAAAAAAAAAGAAACAAAAAAAATTATAGTATTTTTATTTATTTAATAATAGTAAAATAATTCCGACATTAAAATTTTAATTAATATTTCCTTTAACAATAATTTTTGTAAATTAAAAAAGTAGTAAGTATAAAAGATGCATTTTTTCTGGGGTTCAGGGCTATTCTACGAATTCGTAAATATGCCCATTGTTATTTTTTCGTCGAGCTACCCCGGTTTAAAAAAAAATAAGTTTCTACGATGAATAGAAGCCGAGATTTTACAAAATTTTACAGCGCGCATCAATTTGAACTTTGGATCTCCCCCCATCACCACGCCGGCGCCGGACAGTTTACTTAGCAAGTACCTTCACTTTAAAGGGCTCGTGAGTCGTTAATTTTCCACATTTTTCAATGCAATTCACGGGAAATCGTAGTTTACGTCGTAAAAAGTCTTAATTTAAAAAAAATTCTTATCTTGGCTCCTGTTGGTCGTAGAGTGTACTTTTTTTATTTTAAAACTGTATTTTTTTGTCAGCTATCCATTGCATCTATTTTCGATGAGATTGCATAAATAACAACAATTTTATTCAAATTGTTTATAAGCGAAAAACGCACGGTTTTCTCATGCACAATTTGAGAATGTTAATGTCAAAAAACGGTGATATTTTTAATAGGTGACTTAATTACGTCTTTAAGATTACAATGACGCTTTCAGAATCATGTTTGGTTGAAAATTAACGCCTGTACAGAGGCTTAAAGTTCATAACTTTTGAAGCCTGCGTTATAAACAAATTGAATTTTGCGAAAACTATTGCACCTACATCGCCCACTTTTGGCACACTTTTGAATTATGACAAAACCCTCAACTTGTCATAGGTTTTATAAAATTTTAACAATAAATGCGATAGTTATAAACAAATTAAAAACTGGGCACTTTTCTTGTTTTTTCTGCAATAACTTTTTTGTATATTAACCGATTTTAATTTAACAAGTCTCATTTTGTAGATAATTTTATACCCTACGAGCTGTCCGTGAGTCACTTTTCGTTAAAATTGATGGTTTTCCCGGCAAAGTGAAAAAACTGTTTTCCTCACTTATTTGTTTAACTAGAAAAGTTAGCTAATAAAATTTTTTGACTCACGAGATGAGAGATGTCTTGTATTATGTTCCTTTAGACAATATTACAATAATCTCGCGGATAGGAATTTTTTCGAGTAAAAATTTTATTTGTTTGGCCTATTATTTGAATATTGTGATCAGTATTATTCGAATTAGAAGTAAAGGAAACTTAATTTTAATTTCAGGAATTGATTATAGTTTTACTTCTAATACGGCATCTTTTTTTTATAATCACCTTAGGTAGTTTTTCGCCCTTTATTACTGAAGTGTTACGTTGCAAATAATAGTATTAAAATAATTTTGCGTAATACGTTATTTGTATTTACTGGTGTCACTAGAGTTTTAAGTAAGATGTTCTAAATATCTCTAATAATTGGATAATTTTAATATACTTACATCAAAATGTTAAAGAGTGAAGAGTATGTACATATTATAATATCGAGAAATTTGAAAAATGAGCCTACATGTGCAGAAAATACGCTGGAAGAAGTTTCTGTAAATATTCAGAAAACATATTATTTTAAAAAGTATTGCAGATGTCGGTAAAATATTTCTTGTTTTTTACACACGACTAACTTCAACACAGCAGCCAAATTGGTATTAGATAGGCAACTTGTAATACCTGTATTCAAATATATGGTTGCCTATATAGTAAATTAAATCTGACAAATATTTTTAATTATGACTATAAAAATCTACTTTACAAAACAAAAACCTACATAGAATATTTCAAAGTTATAAATATAATAAGTGCAGTATTGTATTGTTTTCTTTGTAAGATTAGGTGCCACAAAAATTTTCTTTGCAAGAGCATCTAATCAACTTTATTGTATAGATTTATAGTTATGATTGTGTCATAAAATTGTATCTACTCGTATATGAGGTTTATCCAATATTTACAAACAAATCAGTCAAAATAAAGTTAATATTCTAGACATAATTGGAAGTTTAACATGTGTGTGGTACTTAGGTAGGTACTACGTAAAACGTAAAACTAATATAAAATAATATCTATAACCTGTGTTGTATATCATTAGAAAATAATTACCTACACTTTCGGGCTTTGATCAATATATTTCTTTTTAAGAACAGAATATTCGTTAATCATATAATTCGGCGATTTTAGATACTGTTAAATGTTTGGTTTTTCCTATATCTATGTAAATACGTACTTCTGAGTGTTCATATTTTATAATCAACCGTTGCATGTGATTGACTATTTTTACTGTCATGTAATGGTTTAATTTTATAATAAACATGTGTAATTACTAATACGCACGCAGTGCTTTTATTCAGTTATACTGCATTTGTTCATATCACATCGAATAAAAGATGACGTTCGTTGTGGTACACCCATTATTATTTGCAGCGTCATAAAATTGTGTTGATTGTAATGTAGTTTCTTTGTGACTTGCCGTTTGGGGCAATTAACAAAAAAATCCTTTTTCATAAAATTTGCCAACGTTTCGACTACATTTAACCTTTGTTAAATCTAAAAGAAAATAAAAAAAATGTTATTTAGAAAAATGTATTAATTGGTTCTTATGTTGTTAAAACTGTTATTTTTATAAATAATTTTTTTTTTAGGAGAATTTTGTAAGTGTATTACAACACACCTAAATAGAAGAATTGTAAGATTCGATCGACTTACCCGTAAAGAAGATCAATATCAATTATTCGAACAACATAGTTCTTCTATGATACATTTTGCAGATATCCGATTTTCCATTTTGTTACATTCTGGTACTAATTTTTAAATAAGAATTAGGTATTATAAATATCAATTTTTTTAAGTAAAATTTGAAATAATTGTGTAATATTTGAAGGAATCCCTAATATGTAAATTTTTATCTCATTGTCAGTTTCAAATGGAAATATACATTGTAGGCAGTGGCAGCTGGTGCGGGGGGGCTCTAGGGCGGCGCCCGTACTGGAAATTTTCATGTAAAAAAATTTAATTCAAAATTTAATTTGCAATGTTATCTGAATAATTAAATAGATTGGTCTTATGAAACACATTAAGGAAATGTTAAATTTGTAATGTGCAGTTAGTTTAACTCTACTCGTTTAAAAAACTCTGAATCCGTGGGCTCCGCGTAGCTCGCCCCTAAATCTGGAAAGTGTTTACAGCGGTGGTCATGGTTACCGTCGCGCGGCAGTGAAAGACGCATATTTACAATGAAGTTTGGGCTTTGCTCAGTCCGACCGTAACCAAAATAGTCTTATTAAACGTAATTTCTTCAGGTGTTGTGTAAAATTTTACTCACGTATTGCTTCTTGTGTGTTTTTTAAAAGATTGTGAAGGTTTAAATTGATTTGTAAAGACACACTAACAGGAATGCTATCTATTGAAAAATGGAAGAGTAACTGAAAAGTTTATTTCGACAAAAACAGAAGAATGGACTTTCACTGTAAAAAATAATGTTGAACACATTTTCCCTATACTATATCAATAGTACTTAAAATAAATCTGCCCAATAATTATATTTAATTTTTTTAAATTATTTGTACCTAAATCCACTCTCCACCAATTTCCACCCTCCCTGGTATGGAATTCAAGAGCCGCCACTGATTGTAGGTAAAATACTAGATATTAATATTTGTAAAAACTTATCAAGCTATGATATTATTATAACAATAATTCAAATATTGTATGTAATACAGAAATGAAATATTGTATGTAATACAGAAATGTTGGTTGGGTTGTAATATCAAAAAAATATTTAAAAAATACAAAAATATGAAAATGTAGAAAAAATATTGAAAAATTACACTGGAAATTTCCGAAAGCCACTGTAATGTCGCATTGGAAATTTACAAACATTTTGTAAATATACAAAAAACCACCGAAATTCTAAATTACACCAAGTATAAATTTTTTGTGAAATTAATGATAAAATAATGGATAATAAAATACCCATTATTTTACATTTAAAACTGCAAAATATTGTTTTCAGTGTAGTTCTCGGTTTTCCTTTACCTTCTCAGTTTTAACTCAAATTTTCCTAATTTAAATTAGAACCGTGATTTATGTTCCTAAAAACAAAAACAAACCCTTTTGTATTTGTAATTTACAAGAATTGTTTTCATATACAATTAAGGAAGTGATTGTAAAACTAATCAATTTATAGAAAATTTCATAACGCTAGATAAATATGTTTTCAAATGCTGAACTCCATCATACCCACGTCACTGATAAAAATAATGCATTCTTGTTGTATCTGAAATCTAGAATAACATAGATCTAACTAAGATATCACCCTGTATATCAATTTAAAGTCGTTTCCTGTCATTTTTCATTGAATTATTCATTTTTTTTTTTTTAAAATAAGAGATCGGAAAAGGTAACTGACGAAACGTCAACCATAAATTATTAATTAAATTAAAAATAATCATATTGGCAATAACGTAATCCGATATTGTGGTTTCGAACTGATTATACTAATATTAAGAGAAAATGGAAATTCCGACCGTAATTTTATACATCTGAGAATCTAGGCCGATACAACAAACGATTTAAAAGTTCTAATAAGAAACTCCTAATCCTGGAAAGAACATGACGACGGAACAAATCTCGGAATATTAGAATTCCACTATTTATCGGACAATTTTAGTTTTCCTTAAGAAAATGCAATTTTTCTAGTCATTTAACATATTTTTTTTAAGAATTGAGGCTTTTTAAACTTTAAGTTAATTTGTTAAAATGGACTAGTACAGTATGTACCTACTGGGTGTTCTCGAAATAATGCCCCTTCTTTATCATACATAAACTGAAAAAAAAGTTTTAGACAAGTCGAAGATACTTTTGTTAACCCCAAATGTTTGAAAACGATTTCAAACTAATTACAGGGTGTTTAATAAATCCTTAACAACACAAACTTATGAGTTTTTAGATAGAACACTACATATTTTTTTGCGTGTTCCCTTAAACCGCTTTCCCAGTATTGCAATTATATCAACCTCCTGACATACATGACTTCTTGCACGACTTGCAGGCAACAATCAGCGTAAATTCCCTCTTGGTTGAAGTTAACTCCACTTAAATGAAATTTATCTTGTTTTACGAGTCTTCCTTTGTGAATCATCCAGTCGTCAGAACTCGCTGTTTCATTATTTAATTCAATGCATCCTCTGACGACACTGTCCAACGCAATTGTAAGACAATTAAGGACTTTTTTATAAACGAAGATAAATTTGGCAACGTTGCCATCGGTAAGGAATCCCTCATTTGTTTTTACAAAGTAAACATATAAAAGTTGTTTACAAAAACAAGTTATTTGTTAATTAAGTAGATTACTATTTTACTATCCGTTATAAATGAATTAATAAATAGGTAATTGGTGGAAATTTGTAAAAACGTGACGCAAAACTTTATAGAGATTAAATTATTGTTATAGTTCGTTTCAGTATAATGGGCGTGGAGTTTATGTTCAGTTTAATATGTATAGAAAAAACGTATAGACTGAAGTAAACAAATAAAGAAAGCAGAGAAATCAAATCATCAAAAGACCATCTTAATTCCCAGGAAGCAAATGTTCTACTTCTCAAACACGAATCAGCTTGTGGCGCTTGTGGTACACTGAGTTCGTGTTGCTATTGATCAAGTGGTAATAAATCTCCTTTAGATTGGTTTGCAAGCTTCCGTAGCAACTATCAGTAGTCGAAGAATTTGCAGCTTGTTTGATACGTCGTTGGTTTAGACTTCTTGACATTTTGAGAGACATATCACTCTCTTCATCAGAAGAAATTTTGTAAACGTCTTCTCTCACCAGAATTTCGGTGCTGTAAAACTGCTGATTTATCCACTTTCTTATTCTAAATGTCGGTTAAACGTAGATAAATTGGGGGTTGTGGGGCACAGGTATAAAGATGAGTGACAATCCAAAAAATTCCAGGGATAGAACTACTTGAAATTTGGAAGTAATTCGTGATAATCAGAATAGGAATGCCACAGGTCATGGTCAATTACTTCAAACTGTGCACCATAGCACCATAGACTATTGTACAGAGCAAATATAAATTATTCTGAAGAGAGCGATATGTCTGGAAAACTAAAAATACCAATCAGCCCTAAAATCATTCAATCATCTCCTATCGTCATCATATGCTCTTTGCTACACAAATATATTAGTTTGATACATCCTAAGACTATAAAATAACAAAATGTATATTTTTATTTCAATTTTTTTGCATGCGCATTTCGAAAAGTGTCAAAATGTGAAATGTCATCGTAATATATTGAGTAGAAAGATAGAAAAATAGTGTTCTATATTTCTATTTACATCTTTTCAACTCCCTCTATATTCTTATGACAAAATAGGAAACATTACGAAATTCATGCAAGATTTATTTTAAACAAATCTTAAAAAATACATATAAAATGAAATGGAAAACTACCGTATTGAACAATGCGCTAAATCTACAACGTCATTGCGAATTTTTATTTGGACGACCGAGTTTTAGAACGGCACAAAATTATGCTGCAAACGAAATATCTAAAAAACAAACTTCCAGATACATTTTCCTGGGATAAAATGCAATGAAAAAGAAAATAACATATTTTAACAAAACTTCTATATTCTGGATACCCTAAATTTCAAATTAATCGAGCTTAAGCACAAATGAACAAAAGGCAAATAAGTATAATATTTTACTTAGACTGATAAAAATTCATAAAATTTTTCATGACTAAACAACGAAACGGACAAAATATCAGTTCTCTATAACTTAAACAACAATATTCAAAGTATATTTTAACCACAGCTTTGGCCAAATTTCGACATAAAATCAAACAACAACAAACAATAAGTGAGTTCAGAAAAAAGACATAATTTAAAATAGATATTTAGAGTCTGTCTAAGTCATCTAAGAACATACCTGATGCTTTTGAATCTTCCGATTCCAGAACAACATGTTCTCGATCATTCTGAACGTATCCAAAATATGTACAGGGTGATTCACGATATTTTAATCCCTTATTAACTTTTTTGTTTTTAGAGTTATAAAAAAATGTGAAATACAAAAGTTGCACGATTTTTTATGAAGTTTTCGAAACAGATAGTAGAAAAACAAATGAAGTCCAAACAAAATGGTCGCGGATGTTAACTGTGTTAATTTAAATTGAACACTCTGTATATTGTTACATATTTGGATAGAACGTTACCGCGACCATTTTGTTTAGACATCATTTGTTTTTCTATCATTTTCGAAAGCTTCATAAAAAATTGTGCAACTTTTGCATTTCACATTTCAAAATATAGCGAATCACCCTGTATTTACTTCTAAAAGTGGAAGTTGATGATTTGTTTATTAAAATGATTTCTAAAGGTTATTTTTATTAAATATACATTGGCAAGCGTAAGTGGCTAGAATTCTTTACATCCTAGATTGCAATAAAAGTTCAATTTTTGCTAATTGCCCATATTTTTCTAATTTATAGCTCAATTTTTCTGATACACCTAAGTAGAGACGAAACAGGCCCGCTGACGTGTTGGCCTCCTTGCGATCGTGAGTCTGTGGGCCTTACCAGTTCGACTATGAATAATTGCACACAACTAGTAGGCTATTGATTATGTCTTAAAAAACATGGTACTAAGGAACTACAACGTTGATGGGTTTTTATTGCATGATTCGTTCAAATGGTTATTCGGAGAGAAAAAACCGCGGAGTGTTATTAAATTAGAGGGTGGAAATTGGAGATAGGGGTGAAAATGCAATCCTTACGGTAAAAACCAAAAAAAAAAGGCAAAGTTTGAACGATCATAACTCAGTCTATTTTCATCAAAAAAACTTTTATACCCCATAATTTTGCAAGAAATTTTATATACTTTTTTTTCTGTGAAGCAATGCCTGTACCTATCTCTGTTCAGAAAAAAGTTATTTGGATAAAAGTAGAAAAAAAAACAAAAAATTGAATTTTTTGCTTTATTTTAAATTGTTTTTAATATATTTTGCAGTAAATAAATTTTTTAAATTTTTTAAATAAGCTGTTTCGATAGAAAATCTCATTATCTGCAAAATTTTTCCCATGCAATACCCTCAAATTTTGCTTCGTTTTCGAGATATACTCAAAAAAACGTATTTTCACCCCTATCTCCAATTTCCACCCTCTAATTTAATAGCACTCCGCGGTTTTTTCATTCTAAATAAGCATTTGAACGATTCATGCAATAAAAACCCATCAACGTTGTAGTTCCATACAACATGACATTGTAACCTGAGGGGTTATTTCTTTAATTATCTACCGTTAATTAATTATCTGTTTAATTCTCGAAAGGGAGTAAATTATCAGTATACTTTAATCAATACGTAGGGACTTAGAAATGCTGTATGTTCAGAGAATTACTTCCAAGCACTTACTATTCATCGCTTACGTGGAATGTAATCCAGTGGCTGGTTATACAGGGTGACACTGAAGTTGGAGAAACAAAAGGAAACACCAAAACTTCCAGGAAGGATTTTATTAACAATAAACAAAACAACCAAACAAAATGACAACAAACGACTCGAACAACATTATTAATGAATTGATTTAAACACGACAGCATTCAGGAAATGCGCGCTTCATACAAAATTTGGAAAAACTTTATCCATTATTAAATTTAATTAATTAGCCCGAGACTCTACAGTTAATAGTTAGACTGCTCAATGTGAAACCCAAGGATGAACTGCCTTTCTTGCAGATCCTTCTCGAATTCCACACTTCGCTTTGACACGCCCATTTCTTGGGTCCAGAAGTTTCTGTTCTTGTCTTATTGGCGAGAACTCTGTCGGGATGCTTTAATAATTAGGTTAATAATTATCTAATTGACTGGACTTTACATTTATATCAATAATTATGTGACTTACTAGTAACCCTAGCCTTCCTCTAATGACTCCGCGTAGCAATTACGGGACGGATTAGTCGATTTAATCTACTCTTATAGCTTGGAAAAATCCGTCAAAAAACCAGCTTATTAATATACTTTTCTTTTTCAATTACTATCTATTTCACAATTTAATTTTATTCCTCTTTGGAATCCCTACGCTCTTATCGGGCGTTATTAAAAATATGGGTTTTTACGCTGGCGTCTCCCAGACGCAACAGACGACTACCATATGGCCCTGACAGTTTAAGTGAACTTATTGAAAATATTGCTAAATTTCGTGAAGCCTTCCCCGAAGGACGGTCTTGGCGACCTACTACTTGAAAGCCCTCAACTTTCGATAATTTGTGATGACTGAAATATCTTACTTTTGGCCCATCATTCCGAGAACTAATAAATAACTGACACTGCGCGTCCCGGCTTTTGTTACAACATAATCAATAGCCTATAGAGTCTGGCCGAGAATTATCTCCAAAATGTTGAGGCATTTTCCTCATGTAAGAAGTAGGTGCTCGGTTTTATTCGTATGAAATGGAACACTTACTTCCCGCAAGTGATGCTTTTTCCCGAAGGTATTAGTGGTATTACCTTTTACTTGGATTATAAAATGTTTCTTCGATTTTTATTCATACAAAGCTTAATAAGGGCCTAGCTCCAATAGTACAAGGATTACGCTCTTTTTATTCATAAACTATCCCTTATTTATGTAATTAAAATTCATTGTGGATTTTTATTCCCACACGTTAATTCCGATTTAAATTATATATTTTAGAAGAAATAATTCTACCTACTAAAATAGTGCCAAAATGCACGGTACTTTTAAACGCCCTGTATGCACTCAAGCGATAATAATTATATAAATAAAACGTGCCGTTACCGCACTTATCAATCACGCAAAGGTACTAACGAGCAGAAATTATCAACAGAGGAGCTGCCTAGAATATTCCGGATGCGTTCTTTGTTTTCATTTTTTTTTTTTTCATGCCGTCACTATACCGGCACGTGATTCCTACCTACATTTTTAAATTATTGGCGTATCCAGGAGCGCAACGGCGGCTAACAACTTTTCATTTCGTGGGAATGGTAAAAAAGTGCGTCGAGGACCGTGCAGATGTCGCAAGGATTCTGCGCCACGTTGCCGCTTGGGGCGAGAACTCCCCAGTTCGGGGGAGATGGGGTTTTTCAGTTTTCGTTCATGATAATTGTGGGAAATAGTAAGGAAAAATGTTTTTGCACTACGTGGGTTGAAAATATTGTTATGGTCCCTTATTTTTGTATTGAGGTATTAGTTTTAGCCCCGCCCCCCCCCCCCCATTTATTTATTAGTTCCCGGAACGGAAAATAAGATATTTCAGTCGTCACAAATTATCGGAGGGTTAATGGTCTTCAAGTAGTAGGTCGCCAAGACAGTCCTTCGGAGAAAATTACCAATATTTTAACAAGTTCACTTAGACTGTTGAGGCCATGTGTTAAGCGTCTAGTATGAGAAAAAAAAAATCGATATTTAATAATGCGCGAAACCACAAGAAGAGCGTGGAGATTCCAAATTAGAATTAAATTATATTGTAAAATTGATAGTAATTCGAAAAGAAAGTATACCTAAGCAGCTGGGTTTTTTTGACGGATTTTTCCTAGCTATAAGAGTAGATTAAGTGAAATCGACTAATCCGTCCCGTAATTGCTACGCGGAGTCATAGGGGAAGGTTAGGGTTACTAGTAAGTGATATAATTATTGTTATAATTGTAAAGTCAAGTCAATTAGGTAATTATTAACCTATTATAGTTATATACAAGCGTCCCGATATTCAGGTCCCCGCCAATAAGACAAGAACAGAAACTTCTGGACCCACGAAATGGGCATGGTCAAAGCGAATTGTGGAATTTAGGAAAGATCTCGAGAAAGGCAGTTCGTTCTTAAGTTTCACATTGAGCAGACTAATTATTAACTTTAAAGTCTCGGGCTAATTAATTAATTTTGATAGTTTTTCTAAATTTTGTATAGAGCGCGTATTCCCTGAATCTCGGTACGCTGTCGCGATTGCATCAATTAATTAATAATGTCGTCGAGCCGTTGTGTTTTTATTTTGTTTGTTTGTTTTGTTTATTGTTAATAAAACCCTTACTGGAAGTTTTGTGTTTCCTTTGTTTCTCCAACTTCAGTGCTACCCTGTATAGCCAGCCACTGGATTACATCCCACGTAAGCAATGAAAGGGTAAGTGCTTGGAAGTAATTTTCTGAACATACAACATACAACATTTCTAAGTTCCCACGTGTTAATTAAAGTATAACGATAACTAAATAAACTCCCTTTCGAGAATTAAGTAGTCACTCTTTCGAGAATTAAATAGATAATTAATAAAAGTAGATAATTAAAGAAATAACCCCTCATGTTACAGATCAAATTTACTTTGTGCAACAGTTGCGGTTTTGTAGGTTACAGCTTCGTTTTTCGCAACCAAAATCAAATATCAGTCAGTAGTGACTAATTTTTTTTTTATTCTCTAGTGAAATATAATAATTATAATTTAATAGAAAGAAAACGACATTAAACAATTAACTATTTATTAGTATGTGTATCAAAATGAAAAACTGCACTATGAATTTGTATTCTACTATAAAATTAACACAAGGAGGTTCATTTTCTCTGTGGAACATCGTTCTAAAAGGGTATCCCAGTGAGCGAGTGAAGATTGTGAAAATTCATTACAAGTACGCAGAGTGTGTAGCTGAGACTGTGTGGAATTTTCGGTAAAAAGAACGTCCCGAATGAAACAATTAAAAAATTTGTTAGAAAATTTGAACAAACATATTCCAGAGGGCGCCACAAGTGACCATTAGGGCGCATTTAAACTGCCAAAACTTTTTTTGTGCCACGGTATATTTCACTTTGGGTTGGAAAAATCTTTTCCACCAACTCTTCTGCTTAAAAAAGGTATTGTTAATATCTCTAAAGGAATTTAAATTTGTAAATGCATAAAAAAATGTTTAAAAGTTATTTCCAACTCCACTGATAAACGAAATTACGAGCAATCGTTTGTTAGCAAGAAATATACTTTTAAAGGAAATAGTTTAAATTTCGTTTAACAATTTTACTGCAAACAGAATTGACAGAATAAAAAAACATTCTTTCTAAAAACAATCTATCAATATAACACAATCTAAACATTGTAACCAATCGAAACGATTCTAAAAAATAACTAATTATTATCGACCTGTCTTAACGGGGCTCTATAGCAAATAGGCAACCAGCAATACGTTTTTATAGATTTTATTACACAGTTTGTCTAAATATGAATTAATGCACAAATAACAGACTTTCCCCATTTTACGGCAGATTTTCTATAAAATGGAGTTAGTTTAAAACTCAAATAACTTTTTGGTGTAAAAAAATTTGTAATTTTTTTGTTCAAAAGCGGCAAATTACAAATTTATTTACAACAAAAAGTAATTTGAGTTTCAAACTAACTCCATTTTATAGAAAATGTGCCTTAGAATGGAGGAAGGTCTGTTAGTTGTGCATTGATTCAAATTTAGACAAACAGTGTAATAAAATCTATAAAAATGTACTACTGGTTGCCTATTTGCTATAGAACCCTCTTAAAAGATATATTTTTCAATGGAGTTGAAAATAACTTTTAAACAAATTTTTTTATGCATTTACTTTAAATGCTTTTTTGTTGAAAACGGTTGGCTTTTTTTAAGCAGAAAAGTTGGGGAAAAAGATTTTTCTAGCCCAAAATAAAATACACTGTGGCACAAAAAATTTTTGGAGATTTAAATGCGTCCTAATTGTTGCTTGTGCTCTAGAGGATGCAACGAAATCGTCGATAAATTCGAATTTCTCATCCCAAAAAAAACCCGGATACGAAATTTCACGAAATTAGCTCGAAGTAGTCGAAAGATATTAAAAAATTTTTTATTTATTTTTTGAACTTTGACACCCTGTAGCTCCGTTATTATCAAATTTCGAATTAAAGCAAATTAAATAATAATAATCTGGTGGAGCGTTGTATAGGCCCTATAGAGACATCCTGTATACAGAGTGATTCAAAATTCAGTACAAATAATTTAGGGGCGTACTTTTGAGGTCAAATTAAGACCTTTTTTTCCTATAAACGTGGGTCCACAAATGCTTAGTTATCGATATACAGGGTGTTAAAGTTTTTTGTTTTTTTTTAAATTTTAAGAATAATTTCCAAACAGATTTGAATGTTTGTATAAAACTTGGGGTATGGGGTTTTTTAGGATGCTATATTTAAATATGTCAATGATTTTGATGCCCCTTGTAGAGTACCTACGCTTTTTTTCTGTGTATTTTGATCATGACAATACTACCGTGTAGTTAGTAGTGATTTTCTCGAAAACGGTTAGTTGTATCAAAAAAATGTAAAGAACTAAAATTCAAGATCATTGCATTACTGATTAGATGGTAAAAATAAAGGGGGTGGGTCGATTTGGGCGGTTTTTGCCCCATTTTTTTTGCGATAAAAAATTTGAAAAAATTACTGTAATATCTACTACCAAAAATGAGTCGATCTGACCCGAAACGGACCACCCACTCACCACCCAGTTTCCCTGTAACACCCCCGCAAATACTGGAAATACCGTCACTAGATAACATCATTTTGGAGAGATTCGGCGCTGTAAAACTGGATAACTCGCCTCGATCACCGTATCCTTGGGTTTTTGGTGTTGCTGATCACGAATCCGTGGTCCATTAGCCTCCACCAGATGTATTTCAAGGTCATTTGAAGGTCAAACTGAGAAAATGCTGATAAAAAAACATAAAAAATATATCTATGGGTTTCCGGGGTCGTTGATCACAAATCCGGGGTCCATTAACCTCTGTGAGATTAGTTTCGAAGTTATTTGGAGGTCAATCTGGTGGTCCCATTTCATTAGTCTCCATCAGATAAGATTCAAATATAAAAATAGTTCCTTAGGTTTTCGGGGTCGCTGATCACGAATTCGAGGCCCATAGATATATTTTTTATGTTTTTTTATCAGCGTTTTCTCAGTTTGACCTTCAAATGACCTTGAAATACATCTGGTGGAGGCTAATGGACCACGGATTCGTGATCAGCAACACCAAAAACCCAAGGATACGGTGATCGAGGCGAGTTATCCAGTTTTACAGCGCCGAATCTCTCCAAAATGATGTTATCTAGTGACGGTATTTCCAGTATTTGCGGGGGTGTTACAGGGAAACTGGGTGGTGAGTGTGTGGTCCGTTTCGGGCCAGATCGACTCATTTTTGGTAGGCATTACAGGAATTTTTTAACATTTTTTATCACAAAAACAAAATGGGGCAAAAACCGCCCAAATCGACCCACCCCCTTTGAAAATGTTTCACTGTAAATAGTTAAATAATACGATAACATTTGAAAATATGGTGTGCATTTAACTTTTCATCAGCCAATATCTCGGAAACAGTTGGTCTGGGAGATTTCGACTATGTATACCTTTTTTGCTTAAAATTTATAGAGGAATACATGCACTAATCTGAAAGGTCAATGTACAGGGTAGCAAAAAAGTTAGGGCCAATTTAATTTAAGCGTATTGTTATAGCCTCTACAAGTAGCGTCAAAAGCAATGACATTTAAAGGACCCCGCAATAATCTTATGGAAATTGGGTTTCTGTCAAATTGTCTGAATTTTTGATATGTTGTAGATTTTGTCATCCTGAACAAAAGTCTCCATGGGCACAAAGTGCCAAAATGAACATTTTGGCAGCTACGGAGCTGCCAAAGCTCTCCTGACCCGTTGCAAAACTATTCATTTTCAATACTATTTACAGATGTCAAAAGCATATTTTAATTATTCTAATATATAGGGCAAGGGTCGGCAACTGGCGGACCGCGGTCCAGGTCCGGACCGAGGAAGGTAAAATACTGGACCGCCAAAAATTTTCTGAAAGTATAAATTACTCAAATAAATTATTTAAAATAATGTTTTCTAGTATTTTACAATTATGTGAGTGTTTTGAGTTCTTAATGGTTAGTAAATAGATTAAATTTGAGTTCAAATGAAAATTTGCAAGAAATATGAATTTTTTTTCTGGACCTCGTTAAAAATTTTTAAAAGTATCCGGACCCCACCTAAAATTACTTGCCGATCCCTGTTGTAGAACATAAAAGATTAACAAACACGTATTTTTTTATCGGCGGAAAACCATTTTTATGGGGTGAAATACACCCTCAAAGTTCGACCCCAAAACAGTTTTTTCTAAATATCTGGGGTTCTAATCAATATTTTGGAATGAAACAAAATGGAAATTACTTTTTATAAAAAAACAAATATTTCGGAAGTGATTCCGAATTATGGCGATATGTATCTTGTTCGTAAAATAATTTTTTTCTGCGAACTGGTTTATTTTGGGCAAAAAATTCAAGAGACATTTTTTTTTAGAATGAAACAGGCTATCGGAAATAAATTTTTAAATGGTAAACAAATAATAAGACAAAAAGTTACGTAGGAAATAAATTTTAGGGGTTGCGTTTTCCACCCCTTACAACCATGGGGTAAACCAAATAAATTACTGGCTAAGTGTCTTTTTGGTAGTAGAAAATGTCAGGTTAATTTCAATATTGTAACTTGTTTAGTGCTTTTGAAAAAAATTGTTAAACAAATTTTATGTACCCCCTTTAAGGGGCTGTATCTTAACAAGGGATGCTCCAATGAAGTTTCTTTATATGAAAGATCCTATCTTTTTTTCGATGAGGAATCNTTGTATTTTTTTTTTGTTTTCAAATATTTTTCTAAAAATCGAACTAGAATTTAGAAATTTGTCATGAGGACACAGCACAACTAATAATAATATATATATATTTATATATATATATATATATATATATTTTTATCACAAATAAACATGATACTGATTCAATTTAAATAGTTACTGCAGTAGTATGCAGCTTCTAACGCAGTATACAGAGTGTTAATGATATATTCCGCCAAGGCATTAGTCCAAGCTTCATCGGCCTACGTCAAACATCTTAAAAGAAATTTAAATTTAAATTTAAAGAAGTTTAAAATTCCAACGCCCTGTGTTTCGAAAAGGAAGCGGTTCCGAGCACATGTTTGTAGAATTTTTTTATAAATTTGTACCATTAAAGTGTGGCAGAGTATATCAGTAACGTCCTGTATAAAATAATTTTGACTAATAAATTAATTTGAGGCCACTGAATGCAAAAACAGTACTACACAGTACTATTGTGTGATGTAAGGAAAATCACGCTTTATCCAAAACCAGCAGATCCTCTAAAACTAATCAGTCATTCGTTAAAAGAGAAACCGTTTAACTAACTAATTTTCCTTAATGCGTTGATTGAATAAAGAGTAGAAAGCCACTTATAGGGCTACGCTGCGAGTCGACTTGGCAACACCGCCAAGTATTTAGTGTACTACAAAGTATCTGATTCACTTCATTCAAAGCGGTTACCTAAGCGGAGATCACTATGATCTGTTATCCACACGACTCGTTCCTTTAAAGATGTGAGTTTTTATCGAGTTGTACAAGTGCAAAAAATTTTCAGTGTCCGGGGTGAGTACCGCATATTTTTTTAATTCGTCCGTCAGTGACCGTTTCCACTTTATCCTTAACTGATGGTTATTGGTATTACGTTACCAAATTTGAACATAAACGAATTCATGCTAGTGTTTTGGCCTGGCCATATACTTGAGTACTTGCTAAAATTAGACACCTGTTTATTTTTTATAGGAACTGTAAATAATGTTAACGCGACTGGAATTTACTTTTATATAATGGTGTTTATTTAATGCGAATCTGTCACAAATACGTTATCAGCGGGAATCAGCATTTGTTTGAATACGCAGGTACTACCGTGATATTCACATGTTTTGTTTATTAACTGTAGCAAAATAATTATGCAGGGTGTTGGATTAGGTTGGTTTAAATCGCAGGATTTTGAAATATTTCTTTAAACACTAAACCATGACGAGATACAGGGTGTTTTGCGAGCATCGCCTTCGTTATTTTACACTATTCTTAACAAGAATGTTTAAAACATTTTGTACAATTTTATTTGAGTTATTAATTTTTATTATACATGAATTACAAGTGTAAATTTACACAGTTTATCAAGTTAATCTAAAGTCTGATTTTTCATATAAACTGACAATATTATAACTTCCTTCCTCTACATTACATATAACTTTTAAAACTGAAAAAAATCCTACAAAATTTGCTTTTGTTAGAAAAGCAAAAAGAAAAGGATGATATTCTTAAACCGAATTTGACATATTTCACTCAACACACTTGTTTTAAGTAATGATCTAAAAATCTCAGTCATCTCCTGCTATTAAAGAACACACTGTACAGGGTGTCTCATATTCGATGGTATTTGCCTACTGTGAGGATACAAAAAATTTAAATAAAATTTGGGATACGTGGTGTTAAATGAGATGCGGTAAGCGCCATTTTCAATCGAAAGTAGTTTGGGATTTGGCAGAAACGACTAATGACGTCATCAATTATATTTTTTCCAGAAACATACCCATTTTTTTTTCTGTTAAAAAGCTCTTTTTTCAAATTTTTATTAAAGAATTTTTTCTGTATTACTTCTCGTCTAAAAGATATAAGGAATATCGTCTTAAAGAGTATCAAAAGAAATGCCACCTAAAAATCACATTAGCGCTGGAAGAATCAAGTAGTCGTTGGAAAATAATTGAATGATCGTTGTTTAAAGTGCATAAACGTCACAAAATACTTGTCATTACTCGATACGAACGTCAAACCTATAACTTTTGTGCTTACAAAATGTTTCCTCATTCAGAAAAAGTTGATATGTTGCTAATCAAGAAGAGCTGTAGAATTATATCGAAAAAAGTATCCAGAGCGCCTCGTTCCTGATCATAGAACCTTTATAAGATTGTAGGCGACCTTGCGACGAAATGAAGGTGCATTTTCTGTTCGGAAAAATCAAATAATTGACCGAAGGGTAAGAAACAATGTTAATACAGGTAGACTGTTACAGTATTTCGAATAAAATCCACGAAATTGTATACGCCAGGCTAGCCGGGGATTGAATTTGAATAAATCAGCCGCTCAACGAATTTTAAAGACCAATGGGTATCATGACTACAAAATTCACAATTTGGAGAAGTATTTGTCTGAGCCTCTCATTGAAAATAGACTTAATTTTATAGCTCAAATGTAGAAACTGTTGATCAAAACCTTTTTCGGCACGTTCTTTGGAAGGACGAAAGTCGGTTTGTCAGTAATGGTTTGTAGTCCAGTTCGTAGAGGTTCGGCCTGTGTCAAACCTTGATAACCCGGAAATAACTACACAGGCCTACTTTAAATGATGAGTACAATAACAGGCTAATTTGCTGACAACGTATTTTATCAGGAAAAAAGTTATTAACAATTCAATAGTGAAAAAATTTTGTTTTTGTAGTTTTCTTTAAATAACTCAGCGGGATGAATTTGTACGAAAAAATGCTTAGGACATGATTTTGTTCGTAATAAAAATAGCTACAAAATGGCGTTGGTCCGATTACGAAATTTGTAATAACAAAGCCGTAAGATTGAAAAAACGGTATAAAACGTCAATTTTTTAAAGTTGCTGTAAAAATGTCAATTATAAACAAAAAATGATAAAACTTTCGAAAACTAAAGTTCAATATATATATCTACAATAATGACGCTAAAGCCGAAAATCAGGAGAGCAAAACTTTTTGTTCTATAAGGTGTTATACATTCATCGGCATCTGAAACTCGAAACTTTGCCAAATTTGTTCGAAGCTTTGCTGACACTTGAAATTTGGTACACACATAGTGTAAATATGCAGAAGTTAAAAGCAATTTGCAAAATTCAAGTATCTTTATTTTAAGTTGTCTCAAGACAACTACTAAAAAATTTTTTTTCACTATTAAATTGTTAATAACTTTTTTCCTGATAAAATACTTTGTCAGTAAATTAGTCAGTTATTGTACTCATCATTTAAAGTATTCATATGTAGTTATTTCCGAGTTATCAAGGAAATGTCACCAACAGTAACTTTTCAACCTCTGCCGACTGGACTATTGCCAAACAGGCGCAACGAACACTACTGGTCCATTGAAAATCCCCACATTGTAAATCCAGTCCAAAACTAAATATTTTGGAGTAAATGTATGGTGCGGCATCATCGACAGGTATTTAATTGGGCCTTATTTTTATGAACATACATTGAACAGCGTGAGTTACCTAAATTTTCAGCACGACGGGGCTCCATCCCACAAGGCCAGGATTGTGCTACAATATTTAGATAATACTTTCCCAGAAAAATGGATTGGGCTTAATGGACCTATTCAGTGGCCCGGAAAGTTACCAAATCTAACACCCCTCAATTTTTTTTATCGGGGGTTTTAAAAAATAACTTTTACAAAACACCTTCGCGAGATATTAATCATTTGAAACAAAAATCACAAACGCTTGTACTGAGTTAAAGATTGGATATGTGTCTTGAAATGAGAGGTCATATAGAGAATAGATTGTAATATGTATGTAGTATGAAAGCGTTTGCCTCATTTTTAAAGTTTAGTTATCGTTATCATCATCTTTTGTTTTAACTGTATTAAGGAATTATCGAGTTTAATCCTTTTATTTGTTTTTTGCATTACCTATAAATTTGTGAAGTTTGTATAAAACATTTCCGCACCTACAAAGTTAGTTTGCCAATTTTTCAGTTTTATTTAGATTTTCCTGTTGACATCCACCGAGTTCAAGGTCAACCAAAGTTGCAATATCATGGGAAATCTCCTGAGTTTTCAACATTTTATTTACACTACCAAGTGACTTTTGGGAATATGTAACTAAATTTTCCTAATTAAATTTCTTTTAAATCTTTTTAGCTGATTGTTGGGTACATCTCGCCCACTTCGTCTGCTTGGTGTCAACAGCCAACAAAAATATTAAGATTTTCTCTGAAAAACACTGAGACCAGTAGTCTGGTAGACAAAATCAGTTAAATAAAACTTCGGGACGTAAATAACGCAATTTTTAAAATAGGATGCGTGCCAAAAAAATCAGGTCCCAATGACATATCAATACAGATTTATATAACATTGTAAAAGAAATTGAATAAATAAATGTATGAGAAAAATTTATTGCAAAATTTTGGTGACAACTCTTGGACACAAAACGCTTCCCTTTCATCGGAAAATGCATTTTTCCAAAAATGTAAAAGTCGCACGGTGCCAAATCAGGCGAATACGGGGAGTGGTTGACAGTTAAAATTTGAATTTAGTTAAAAAATCGGTCACAAGTGTCGATTGATGAGATTGCGCATTATTGTGCAACAAACGCCAAAAGGAGGATAACTATTGCGAAAACAGTAGTATCAAAATAATAAGAAATAGTCAAATAATCAAAAGTACCACAGTTTCTCGGATTATTATACCATGGTCTATGTACTTGGTCGACGCCAGTTATAGACTTCTATTGCACTTCCTCAACCTTGATTAGGAATCTTTGGCCTGCCCTTGTTGTTCTCGGGCTAGGCTCTGTGGAGACGGACCCGATATAAGAACCCCTAGACCCATCCTAATGTTCCTGGTGATTCTATGAGACGTTCCGTAATACCCTGTGTAAGTGATTCCAAACGTTTCGCCGTCCTTCACCGTGGACATCTTCAGTGGGGTATCTGCAAAAGTTCCCCTCAATCGCGCCGAAGCAATGTGTGTAACTGGGGACGACACGTACATAAGCTACAGAATAATAATCCAAAACATCATGGTACTTTAAGTATAAGCATCATGAACAGCGAAAGACTTAAAATCACTAATCAAATAATAATCGTTTTAAAAGATTTTGGAAGTGTATTTTTGTTTAAAAGGGAAAGGTAGTAAAACTTTTACGCAAGGGCTGAATACAATAACTACGAAAGATACGACAGAATCAGAAAAAATTGAGGAAGGAAGCAAATTGCTTTTGTTGAAAATTTTATATAAAAATGCAATTCCGCACCTGTTTCTTGGTTTGAAAATATTCCATTCAGTAATTATCAATTATAAAACTGGACTGATGAGTAAGTTTTAATGCTACTGATTCACTAAATGGAAGCTAAATTTATTTAAATAAATCAACATATGGGAAATATCCGTTATTCGGAATTTCCAGAGACTAACAGCGGTGTTTTTAAATTAACTGAATCAATTATAATATGATTGTATTTCAACTAAATTATTTCAGTATAGTCTTTCCGAAGTCAATTGAAAATGTAAAAAACGCCTGGCAATAAAATTTAGTGAGTTTCATAGGCGTCCCTAAAAAAGTTTTCTGATAAAGGTAAAAAATTATAATAATTTGTATATAGGTAATGTGCAAAAAATTTATATATGTTCATTTGGCCACATATTTTAATTATTTATGTCCTCAAACAATTTTATTATATTGGTGGTAAATTGCGTTTTGTTCCGTTTCAAAAGGTCTCCAAAATGCCATGTAATATTATTTTCCCTTTCGCAATTGTAATATCAATGATTAATAGAAGGTTGCCTATGATAAATTAAAATTACCTGAATCACACCAAATTCTGCATTGCTGCACTGCACTGCTGGGCAATTTGTCGATCACTTATCAACGGCTGAGATTTATTGCCCAGTAGCCCAATGCAACTACATTTATATTTCGTTTGCCCGCGCGCGCATTTTTGAACTGGGCGTATACATTTCTACCACCTGCACGTTTAGTTCGACCAGACCTATACAGGTCTGGGTATGGCTAAATAAATAAGGGAACAAGTTTTTCAAATATTTCAAAGCCGAGTTGCTGCGTGAGCGACCGAACCTGGTACATACTATCAATCTGTTGGTTCTTCAATTGATATCGGAAAGACTATACCAAAAATACGGATAAGGGAAAAGTTTTTTTGGAAAATGGAGTGCCATCCTGTTTTGTGAAACAAAATTTGTCACAATTTCGGGTCGTAAAATCCAATAAACCTTGGAAATTCAGAAGAATCTGATTTTATCCAAAAGTAAAGTAACATTTTTATATAAAATGCCGAATGGATATTAAGAAAAGAATAGTATAAAAATACACCTCATATAAGAATCTTTAACAATGCAAATTGAACAAAGGAAGCCATGAAATAAGTAATTATACAGGGGTAAAAGTAATCGATAAAGAAATGTTTGTTCTTTCGAAATTCCTTGCAAATGAGGATGGCTTCTTCCACGAAATTGCCAGTGTTTTTTATTTCCCGGCAAATACAAAGGTATAAGTCATACTTTCCTCCATATCATACAATTACTGTCCTTAAAAATTAGGCAAACAAAGATATTAATGAAACGTTTTGTTTGTATTAAATTTAGCAGCAACTATTGGATGTGTTTGTTCAATAATTAGAACAGACCGGTAGGTATCAAACAAAGAAAAATTGTTTGAATTTCCTGATTTCATTTTGATACCGATCTAACTTTAGATAAAAAAAGAATTAAATGCAATTATATCTGATTAATATAAAATAGATAAGTGTAGATAATTTAAAACAGGTACATTGTTTTTTGCGCAACCAATTAATTGTTTAGCGTGACACATTTTATAGTGTCACTTTTTTCTTTGTATTGGAATTACACTTTGCTATAGCGATGAATTAGTTGTATTGTTGGTAAGTTATTCGAAAAGCATTCATACGTTTGTTAAAAAAAATTATATCTCAAACTATTACCTACAGAACCAAAGAAAACATAATTATAAAAAAACCATTGATACATGTTACTATGAATCTAAACTTTTTTTTAATTTCTCAAGTAAAGGTGTAACGAAAAAAATAAAATATCGTCTCACAGAAACGAATTTAACACCTTTTTGGAAGAAGCTTGTGGTAAATATTTAACAGTGGCACAAAATTTCAAATTAATTTGTAAATAACTATTTTAATCTATTAACAATGCATTTATAATAAATTTCACTTTCAAAAGTGTGGCAAATTTTGTACGTTGCACGAAACTCTCAAAATTTAAAAATCGTGGCTCCGTATCACCGTCCATATATAGAAAGTAGTCAATGACGATTAACATAAAACATATCTTCCCACTTAAAAATTTATGGATAACGGCATCGATTGAAGTATTTGGGTTCATATAAGTGGAAAATATAGCCCAGGCGGTATCTGTTTCGGGTTGGGTAAAACGCATATGATCGGAGATTTTTGCTTTAACGGCTTCTAAATAACATCAGAAATGATCATTTTTCTATGCAAATAAAAAAAAAAGTGGGCTTAATTGTTATTGCAAAAAAGTATAAAAAAATAGCAAAAAATTCATTTTTTTCTTGGACTTCTCGTCGACAACTTAGCAACTGTTCATTTTAGACAAAAATGGAAGAGGAAAAAAGGTTTTGTAATTAAATTTTGAACAAGATAGAGTTAGTTGCAATTCGAAAAAATAATTATTGTTATTGCGTAAATCGGAAAAATCATTTAAAAAATTGCAAAAAATGCTAGTTTATTTGTCAATTTTTTTCAGACACTTGAATATTACCTAGGATCTTCATACTTTTCCCAATTAAACTTCTTAGTGCATAGAATCATCACACCAAATTTCATCCAATTCGGTTTGATAGTTTTTACATAATAATTGTTTAAAATTTTTTATTTTTTTTAATTAAAATATTTTCAAAATCAAATTTCTAAAAATCTAAAGCCTTTGAATACTTGAAAATTTCACCACAAAAAGAAGATCTCTCAAGCTTTAAAATGGTTATTGAAAAATTTAAATTGGGCGATTAGGTGAGCTGTGGTGATTGTTTAAACATCTTTGCAATTTTCACGCTTATAAACAATTGCAATAATTTAATGTTTTTTTATTTTTTTTTTATTTTAAAATATGGTTTGAAAATACTTACTCCGAAAGATGAGCGTTTAAAAAAAAACCTGATGATCCGCCCATTATTTTCGGAGTTATAGCCTGTTAAAGTTAACCCTTATTTACAGCAAAACTATAAGAGTATAAGCTCTGTTTTTTGAACTAATAGGTTTGTCATTCCGAGTACTTTCCAGATATAAATTTTCAAAATTTGCAATCATGGGCGTCCCATTTAGTATGTCACTCAAAGATATTCAAGACCGCGTGAAATCAATGAGGTATCAGTGGTGGGGGGAGCAAACACACAGCTACTCCGATCTGATCTTTCCGATCGAAAATTTTTTAATTTAAAAAAAATAAAAAATTTAAACAATTATTGTGTAAAAACTATTCAACCGAATTGGATGAAATTAGGTGTGACGATTCTATGCACTAAGAAGTTCAATTGGGAAAAGTATGAAGGTCCTAGCCTAGGTATTATTCAAGTGTCTGAAAAAAATTGAAAAATAAACTAGCATTTTTGCAATTTTTTAAATGATTTTTCCGATTTTTGCAATAATAATAATAAATTTTTCGAATTGCAACTAACTCTATCTAAAGCCCACGTTTTTTTTTATTTGCATAGAAAAATTATCATTTCTGACGTTATTTAGAAGCCGTTAAAGCAAAAATCTCCGATCATATGCTTTTTACCCAAGTATACCCTTTTTAAAACAGATACCGCCTGGACTAATAGGCGTATAACGATTGCAAAGTTGTTAGACTATTAAAGATAAGGAAATAAGTACACTTTGGTCAACGAAAGGGAAAAAATTCAATCAATATATTTTAGGAAATGTTAATCTAATTAAAAAACTTTTTGCAAAAGAAATAGCAAAATAATATTGCCGGATATACGTACATGTTTCCAAAATAAATGATGATATCACGTAGTGTTTCTTTACTTGTATTAGAAGAGTCTCTTTTGGTTTATTTATTTCAATTTTGGTCACCTATTTTAATCAAGACCTCTATATCTTCTAAAACAGTTGAATTATCAGTACCTCCACCAATTTCGGTACACTTTCTTTTAAACACGAATATACTATGGCTCAAATAAATTTTATTAATAATTCATGGAAACTTCAAATTTTGGTCCGTGAAAGAAAAAATGATTGCGTTTGAAAAATATTTGTTGTTATATTTTCGAGTAAAATCATAAAGTTTGTCTTCATATTGGCCCTAGAATTATATATATTAGAAATATTAGAATTATATATATTATATACAGGGTAGCCCATCGAAAACGTTTGGTGGCCAAATTTCGCGAAACTGGCTCCGTTCATAACAAAAAGAGGCAGGTTGAAATCCGGTACTAAATGAACCTACGGAAATAGCGGTATTGGGGCAAGTGGCAATGGATAGTACGCTGAGTACAATGCAATTGGCTACTGCGACAGGAGTGAGTCGTACAAGTGTCCAATGAATATTAAAAAAATACAAATTCCATCCTTATAAGATTCGGCTAGTGCAAGAGCTAAATGAAGACGATTTTGATCGTCGTTTGCAATTTTGCGAAATAATGACTGAACGAGCGATAAACGCGCCGCGCCATTATTCTATGGCTAGAAATTGGCCTCAATGATTTGGGATCGAGGGGGATTATCCCTCTTTATCCTGCCTCATCTCGTGTAGGCCTGGACAGCCTTCGTAGGTGGGCCCCATCCGTCGTCTACCCCGACCGCAAATGCGGCCGGTGTAGGCGCTTTGTGGGACCTCCTTTTGTCCTGGCTGGGCCCCGCCGGCTAGGGCCCTTTCTTCTGGCGCTCTTCTTGCTTCGCCGGCTCGTCTGTGTAAACCCCGGGGGTAGTGTCATGTTTATGTGTGGTATGGTTGGGTAGGGTAGTGCGGCTATGCAGCCTGGGATGCGCTTTGCTAAGGTGGCCCTTAGGCTAGCGCGGGAGGGGAGGGGTAAGGAGGGTATGGGGGGTGTGTATGTGTGTGTGTGTGTGTGTCGTTGTCTTCGTTTCTTGATCCTGGCTGTCTCTGAAACAGAAAAGGTTAGCGGGCGGGGGGGGGGAGCGATAAACGATAATTTCCTCTTTAATGTGTGTTTTTCGGACGAGTGTACGTTCTTCTTGAATGGTTTAGTGAATCGCCATAATTGTCGTTACTGGGCTGATACCAATCCAAGGATTTTCCATGAGACACACTCCCAACACCCCCAGAAGTTGAATGTATGGGCAGGTATTTTTGGAAATTCCATTGTAGGTCCTTTTTTCCTTCCTGGAAATTTGACAGGCGATATGTACTTGGATTTACTACAAAATGTCATCGACCCAGCTCTAACAAATATCATAGAGGACGACCCTGTTTACAATGAACACGAACTGATTTTCCAGCAAGACGGAGCTCGTCCACATTACTAGCTCAATGTGCGCAATTACCTAAATGAGACGTTTCCAGGACGCTGGATAGGACGAAAAGGTACAATTGAGTGGCCCCTTCGGTCACCCGACTTAAATCCTTTAGATTTCTTTCTCTGGGGGCACATTAAAAGCAAAGTTTACAGCACTCCACCTGATACCTTGGAAGATCTGCGAGGACGAATCATTAATGTATGTCGCGAAGTAACACCGCAAGTGCTCCAGAATGTTCGACAACGGTTTGAAGACAACCTGTATCATTGTATGCAAGTTGGCGGACAACATTTTCAGCATTTACTTGACTAATACCGTAAGTTTTGAAGTAAAATTAAATCGATTTTCGCATTTCTCGTCAAAAATATTGTTCGTATTTTCAAAGCTGCATATTTTCTAAAATAATGAATCGATTTTCAAAAAGTAAGAATCGATGTATAGAGAATTAAAAGCCCTTTCTAATGACCCCCCACTTGACCCCCATTCCCATTTGAAAAAATTTAGGGGATAGCACCCCCCCACTTAGGGGGTTGAAGATTTTGGTATGCTTTTTGAGCCAAAAGTTGTCCCCCTCATAAACAAATTTGACCTGTTTTTTGGATTTTGCCGAAAAGTTCTTTACTACCCTGTAATGCCTTGCGGTACGTTTTCGATGGGCTACCCTGTATATTAGAACAGTATGCATTAACACCCTATAGAAGTTTGGTAGTCGCCTTAGCTCTCTGTAACAAAAAATGTTGAATATTTAACTTTTTTCTGAGATTGGCCAATTTCAGGAGACGTCCGATACAAAATTTTTCATGTTACACGAAACGTAAATCGTAAAGCAAAAAATTTGTAACGCATTTTTTAATTCGGTTTGCTATTAGGACTTCTATTTTTAACTAATTGGACTTTCATCTCAACCAAAATGACAACAAAGTTTATTATTAAATATTGCTTTCAAACTCGAAATAGTACTTGATAAACTCTGGGTTTGTGAAATTCAAAATACATAAGTGTTTTCTTCAGATTTCGAGATATATCAGTTGCTTACGTGTAAGTACAGTTCCGGAACAGTTTTGTTGATAACAAATCATAATAACAAATTGTGGGATATTTATTATTCCGAAAACTGTCAAAATATGTTATTTTAATTACGTTTTTACACAAACTTTTGGATATATTTTGTTGCGAAATACATCTGAAATAACAAATATTTGTATAAATGTTTTGATTTTCACTTTCGCCAAAACTTTAGACTTCTTTCTAAATCTAAATTTTCGAAGTCTAAATCTAAGTCTAATTCTAAATTTTTACTCCCTTTCTCGTCAATTTTAACAATATTTCGAAGTTTTTGTATTTTTGAATACAAAAGCTATATTTCGCTACCCAAAATCAAAAATAAGAATTTATTATCTAGTGTGCCAATAACATTATAAAGTCAGTTGTCATTTTAACAGTTGAAGTCCTAATTTTAATAAACATAAAAAATTGTTCGTTTTAGCTATTAGAAATCCGTTTTTTTCAGAACCAAATTTTTTAGAATTTCAAGTTGACGGAATATAACTGAAAAAATGGAACACTTGGAATGAGTCATGTTTCAATTTACTCTAATAAATCTTTATATTTTTTCCAAAATATCAAATCATATGCAGTGTAGTGCAGACAGTGTAGTGCATTTAAAATAAGATATATAACCTGGACTTTCGGTATAAACGGAAGTTGGGAAAGGTCAAAAATACTTAGTTAAACTGTAGTTAATTATACATGTACTTCTAATGTGCGGTCTTCCCTCGACACCCTGTATATTTATTTTCTCTACCACCGCATGTGTGTTCAAAGCGTGTCGATTATCTTTTGTCTTTCCTTGACCTCAGCCGATTCGCTACAGGTAAACATAATCTTATCAAATGATATCAGATTACAGTATACAGCACTATAACCCATTTGTGTTAATTATTTTCATCTCAATTTTATTTCTCAAGCGCATTCTAAGTGGCTGAGCTTAAATTTTGCAGTACGCAACTACCTACCTACCACCCGCTGTTCCATAGGCAACTGTTTGTCTAAAAGTGACATGAGTGCGATGGTACACTGACTGGGATACACTGGCAAAAAGCAGAGCATCTTTCGGAACCAAAATGGTTGGCGCAAAATTCGTGGCAGTCTTGGTAGTTGCGTGTTTCGTCCAAATTGGTAAGTACCCCTATTTATAAATATCTTTGAAAATTGAATTTTTTTTATTCAACAAAACATTCCAGTTTTCAATTTTTTTTAGTACATAAATGTTTCCTTTCTATTTATTATATATTTAGTGATATATAGTGAAGGATAATATACAGGGTGTTCCTGAAAAGGATGGACAACGCTTGACCACAGGTTCCTTCGATGAAAATAAGACTATTTATTTAGTCTAACTTACCTATATGCAAAAGTACACGCCTACTGAGATATAGCCTTCTAAATATAGAATAGATAACCTATTTTTTTCAAATAATTTGAAAACTATTTTTCTTAGAAACTTCAAATTTGGTACCTACACTTATTTTTTTATATAAGGGCAAGGTAAATATAGAATTTGGAGATAATACATATACAGGATGTTCTATTTCTAGTGCCTGTGCGCCACTCCCGTAACTTTTTTGTGTGTATGCCAATGGCGACAAAGTTTATATTTTTAAATATAAGCACTATTTTAAAAGATTTATTTGCTCTTACAAAATTTCGATATCCTTTATGGATTTCGAGTAAAATTCGCATTTTTTATACATTAAATATAGGCAAAAATTCCGATTTATAAAAATAATTTATAACTGCAGCCTCAAAGCAAGGAATAATAATGAAAAAACGTCACATTAAAAAAATAACTACACATTTTTGGTATTAGTATTATCGATCAATAAAATAAAAATCAACACTAATATTTTAAATAAACAATATCAACTAATAATGTAAGAAAGTCAACATTAACATTTTAAATAAACTGATATTTGTAATCACATTAAAATAATATTACAGTAAATGCTCAAAGTTACTTTCTTGTTATGAATTTGTTTCTCTGTTATATGGCACCTCGTACTAGAATGTTCTGTTTATCTTAAACTGATTTTATATTATTTAATGTGTAAAATATGCCAATTTTACTCGAAACCCATAAACGATATCAAAATTTTGTAAGAGGCAAAAAATCTTCTAAAATAGTGCTTATTTTTAAAAATACAAATTCTGTCGTCATTGACGTACACACAAAAAAAATACGGGATAGCCAGTGGCGCACAGGCACTAGAAAGAGAACATCCTGTATATGTATTCTCACCAAATTCTATATTTACATTGTGTTGAGTATTGATTGTCTTTGGNAGTAATTCTATTTTTAATTGGACTTCATTAAACTCGTGTAATAATCCCTCAATTGGTTCCAACCTGACCTGTAATTCGTGTATTTGTTCATTGACCACGTTATCTAAAAAACCTCTAAATCTTGTTAGCTGCGCCTTTAAACTACCGCGCTTTGCGATTAATGCTTTTATTTCTGCCATTCTCACTTGTTATATAAATAAATATACCTACATATATAAGTAGCTAATTGTGCTCAAACAAAATGTTCAGATAAAGGGATCGTTATTTTATTTAGGAATAATAACAGGAATGACCTCACCGCTTTCCTTTGACCTGCCGCTGCCGCTGCCTTGCACGTGTCCTGGCTGTGGCTTCACGTCGCGTTCTCCACCGATTTGCTCGCCTACCTAGCGTCCCGTCTCAGCTGTGTGCCAAAGCCGGCCTGTGTTTCCGCAAAGCCTTGAATACTTGAATTCTTCGTGTTTTTTATTAATCATACACTGACTAATCCGGCTCGAAGGACCATATGTTGAGTATTGATTGTCTTTGGTAACTTTTATATTAGTGGACTGTATTTGAATTGAAATAAAACTAGTCGTGCGATACATCCAGCATCTATTTCGTTTTTTGAATACAAATCCCCTCTACATACATAGACTACTGGATGCCGACTGGCAATCCAAGATGCGCCTTCCTTCAGTGAAGGGCCTCCCCACTACTTGATATATATATGCACATAACAATTTTGGATGGAATATTCAAATCCCTAACACATTGCCATTATATAAGAAAAATATGTGTACCAAATTTGAAGTTTCTAAGAAAAACAGTTTTCAAATTATTTGAAAAAACTAGGTTATCTGTTCTATATTTAGAAGGCTATATCTCAGTAGGCGTGCACATTTGTATATAGGTAAGTTAGGCTAAATAGTCTTGTTTTCATCCAATGAACCTGTGATCAAGCGTTGTCCATCCTTTTCAGGGACACATCATAATTATTATGTGTTCCAAAAATGCATTTACAAAGGACCAAATGATTTGCGGAGACTACAGACAATTAAATTTAATTGCGATAACAGATCTATATCCTTTACCACATATACAAAATGTTAATATGCATTTATATGATTGCCAAATGTTCTCTAAAATAGAGTTAATTAAATAGAGCACATCTTCAAATTCCTGTAGCAGATGATATTCATAAAACAGTTAAACTTTACAATTTGGACTATTCGAATTTGTATGGATGCCATTTGGTTTAAGAAATGTTCCGAAGAGGATATGCTTCTATGGGAATTGTAAATACTCGTATGTCATAAATTAGTAGCAACCACTCAATATAAGTTGGTAAATTATATCTTTTACATAAAATATATTACTATAACTGTGTAATAACTACAATACAAAATATCAGTAAATATAGAACTTGATAACAATAAAATTCTGGAGCGCTCCTCATATACAGGGTGTAACTAAATATGTGTAAAATATTTAAGAGGGTGATTCCTCATCGAAAAAAAGATAGGATCTTTCATATAAAGAAACTTCATTGGAGCATTCTTTGTTAAGATACAGCCCCTTAAAGGGGGTACATAAAATTTGTTTAACAATTTTTTTCACAAGCACTAAACACGTTACAATATTGAAATTAACCTGACATTTTCTACTACCAAAAAGACACTTAGCCAGTAATTTATTTGGTTTACCCCATGGTAGTAAGGGGTGGAAAACGCAACCCCTAAAATTTATTTCCAACGTAATTTTTTGTCTTATTATTTTTTTACCATTTAAAAAATTATTTCCGATAGCCTGTTTCATTCTAAAAAAAAATGTCTCTTGAATTTTTTGCCCAAATTAAACCAGTTCGCAGTAAAAAATTATTTTACGAACAACTACAGAGATACATCGTCATAAATGCGGACTGGATTTACTGTTATTTTGTAGTTACTACCTGCATTAAATGATTAAAGGGGAATAATCAAAACTAATTTA
>NW_019417362.1:418754-461753 GCF_000390285.2 Anoplophora glabripennis | reverse complement strand
CAAAAAATTCAAGAGACATTTTTTTTTAGAATGAAACAGGCTATCGGAAATAAATTTTTAAATGGTAAAAAAATAATAAGACAAAAAATTACGTTGGAAATAAATTTTAGGGGTTGCGTTTTCCACCCCTTACAACCATGGGGTAAACCAAATAAATTACTGGCTAAGTGTCTTTTTGGTAGTAGAAAATGTCAGGTTAATTTCAATATTGTAACTTGTTTAGTGCTTTTGAAAAAAATTGTTAAACAAATTTTATGTACCCCCTTTAAGGGGCTGTATCTTAACAAGGGATGCTCCAATGAAGTTTCTTTATATGAAAGATCCTATCTTTTTTCGATAAGGAATCACCCCCTTAAATGTTTTACACTTATTTAGTTACACCCTGTATTTTTTAAAAGAAATAATAAATTAGTACCTATCTATAATATCTACTTGTGTTCAATAAGAAGGCCAACAAACAAATAATAAATAAGCCCATTATCTAAGAGACATCTGTTCATTAACTTTATTGTTTCTAGATGTTATTATAAACGTTATTAGATGTATCAACACCCTTTTCCAATTAGATTAAAACTTATGTTACCATGCTGATTGACTCAAGACCCTTACGGATGGCGTTAGTTTGTTTAACATTGTATACAAAGTGTTTAATTCTGCCTTATTTATTCAAAATTAATACACACTTCGCATTAATATTATTAAAGTACTGAAAATGGGATCCAATTTCAAAATTGACTTTACCGGAAAGTGTTAGTTTAATTTTTTCTTTAGTGGGTATATTTTTAATAATTTTGTATGTTTTACTTTTATTAGTTAATTTTTTAAGGTCATATGCTGACTTAATCTGGTCATATTTTCATAAAAATTATGGCTTCTCTGACAAATGTTTGTAACTATTTTTAAATTTCACAGCGCATTTTAATTTTGAAAATTCCATGATGTGGATATTTATTAATAAAATCGAAAGGAAATTACATTTTGCGTCTGTCTGTATTAAATGTATTAGACGATTTCCTTAAAAAATCAAAATTTCACTAATTATTTCCCTTTCTTAGGTGAGGCTCAAAATTTTTATTATATCAATGAAGTTCATCATGGCCATGATTATCTTCTCAACTCTAGCGACAGACATTTCAGTTCCTTTTCGATAATATTATGTTCCTTGGTAAGTATTTCAGCCCGTTAAATATCAGTTTTAGCGTGCTTTGGTACATAGGGTGTACATAGGAAACCAGACGTGCTACGGGTAAAAAATCTATTGACGAATACGGGCAAAGAAATTGATCGAAGTTTGTAACTTCACTGCTGCTGGAGGCGCAACTGCTTCGAAAATTCACTTACATAACCTAAATTGAAAATATACTTTTTATATACACTGTTAAACCCTTGATAAGTTTTGTTTGAACTTGTTTTTTTGTTGTTACCATACCAACGCTAGTATGAAATTTGCCACATTGTGGAAACAATAATCTTTATAATGGAATTAATACAAACATGAAACACTGTAATTATCAAAAAAATTTCAAAATAAATGATCTAGTAAGCCATGAAAAAAACCTATATCGTTGCACTTAATTTTTTTTAATAAACGGAGACAATTACAAAACTTTTCTGATTAGCGTCGTTTGCCGTTGCGCAGGAAAATAATATTTTTATTCCCGTATAATAACGTTGAAGAATAAACTGCTTTTGTTTTTGATAATATAAAAAAATGTTAATAAGAAAAGTTGTTCATAACGGAAAGTTATGTTATAATTAGGATTTGTGAATAAAGCGGCTTACTTTGATATAAACAGAAATGAAAAAAATATATATTTTTAATAATTAATATTAAGTAATTCTTGATAAATAAAATTCGCATATTAATATAAATAGAATTTTAATTGTGAATATACATAATAATGAGAAAATATAAAAAATATGTACGATATACTTATTTTGTCCAAAAATTGTGTAAAGAATTATGTACAAAAGGACGATTTGAGACTAAATTTTTTTTATGAGAAATTGGTATTCAGTTCACTTCACTTGAAAAAATAGTTGTAGGTACTTTAATACTTTCAATATAAACAGAAATTCTGTGGAACAGTGTAGTTTAATAAATATGTAAATAAACGAAAGTAATAAAGAAATAAATAGAACAGGAAAAAAATAAAAAAATCATAAGATAAAATTATTTCTTTTTATTAATTTGAGCTTCTATAATATATTGTGGATCCATACATCTTTTCCCTGTGGAATATTTTTGTATATTATTTCTGGTAGTATACAATTTTTATAAAATTGTTCCAAATTTGTTGCCATTGATTTTTTCCATAATTCTTCATATTTCTTAATTTGTTCTACATAGAGTGGGTTGTTTTCACCACTATAGGTATATTACGAAATAACATATAGACTTCTTCCGGTTCCGTATCTGAAAGTAAGAAAAGAATTTTACCAGATAATATTTGTTATAAACATAGATAATTATACATTTTTACCTATTATGCTTTTGATTTACCATAATGATATATCTAGTCATATATAGGGTGCCACAATAGTGCGATAAAGTTTAGTATAACTGCCTGTAGTAGTGATACGAAAAAAGTTACTTGCTCGGATTCACATTTTATTATTATTTCCATTATTCATTATTTTCAGACCGAATTAAACGTTCAGAAAATCTTGTTTTTGGCCTGAAGATTTTGCCCTATACAACTATAACTGAAAATAATTATAAACTTTGTCACACTATTGGAACAGCCTGTATGTGCATTGCAACGACAATATGTCATATTTATATTACGGCTAAGTAAGCGGAAAGTCCATTGTCGCATATGTAATTTTTATTTTCAAATAATCAAATACAATACCTACATATTTATTTTAATATCTATTATTTACTTGAATTTAGTACTAAGTACAACTATGCCTAGCAAATTGTAATACTTACTCTGTTAATGTTTTTTCCTTCATATAAAAAATAGTAAACTCCACAAATAAAATATTTCGCAACCACAACGCAACAATAAAAGATAACAGCTCAAAGATCCATACAAGAAATAATTACATTCGCACCTACTCTAGTCCGAATCCATATAAGTACTAAAATGTAGAAAATAATATGAAATAAAACTTTTAGTTGGCTGCAAATGTTATAAATTTGTACAACCACTTGCCATCCTCCTTTTTTGTAAATATGTACATAATAATATGTAATAGAAGAAAATAGACAGAAAATAGAAATATTTTCAGAACAAAAAACCGGCGGCCGCAAATTGGAGTTTTTATTATTTTATTACCCTTCTCTTTTCATATGTAATTATGAGATAGCAAGAGAGTGGGATGGACGTATAGGCCGGACAACTCATTATTCATGGCATTTTCTCGTTTTTTTTTAGGTGTATTTTGCCAGAATTTGAATGAATGAAATAATCGTACTATTTTTACTATAAACGTATTTCCTGTAGCGACATCTATATTGTAGTACTTTGTTAGATGAAACGGGACTTCAATTTCCGTTCTTAAGGCATTTAGAAGTTATGTCAAGTTAAAAATTTCAAGATGGCGTACTTCATACTGGCGTTGCTATGATGATAATAAAAAAAAGTCCAAACAAAACTTATGAAGTGTTTAACAGTGTATCTAAAAAGCATATTTTTAACTTAGGTTAGTGGAATTTCGAAAAAACGACAACTTTCGGTAAAACTATAGCAGTTACGCCCCCTAGCGGTGAAGTTGTAAACTTGAAAATATTTTAAATCAATTTCTTTTGGCCGTATTTGTTAATAAATTTTTTACCCCATAATCGTAACACGTCTAGTTTCCTATGTACAGCCACTCGCTGCTGTTAATGGATCACCCTGTATAATATTAGACTGGTGATCTTAATTTCTTATTTGAAAAGTAGCTCTTATTCAAATTTTGCTTTGATTAAAATAAGTATATTAAATAGTGCAAACTACTATACAGGGTGTAGAAATTCAACGGATGTACAATAGCTAAAATTAAGGTAATTTGGAGACATTTTCTTGAAAACTGAACTAATCGAAGATATTTTCATGCACGTAAACAATGGCTTTAGTTTATGCCGATGGGGCTTCCTCACATTTTAGTTTGACTTCCTGGTCATTTTTAAATTGATATTTATTTATCCAAAGCATCTTAATTTTAGTTATACATAGATTTTTTGCGTTTACTTAGGAAACACGCTGTATAATTGTACTTTTTTTCTGTTGCAGGTTATTGGCCATTGCCTTCGACACATCCCAGCACTTTTCATAAATCCTAGCTGAGCCAGCCCACCACCATGTTCATATATTTAGTATTTTCACTGTATTATTATCGTTCCATCTGTTTCTCAAAAAAAATTAATTCATCCGTTGATTTATCAGTCAAAAATATGTATGTACACAACTTAACTCTTAATGTAGTGTAAATTTTAAGTGTATATTTTTTCGAAAAGCTATTTTTTATTCTAGTTTAAATAAATTTTTTATTTATTGTTATTTTCTTTTCTATCCTGCTACGATGTGGAAACAATGAGGAAAAGCTGTCCTCGCGTTCGACACCAAAATTGTTTGAATCCAGTCATTAAAGTAAAAATGTTAAAAAAGGGTAATTTTATAGAAATACTGTGTGTCCCTAATTTGATACACAGTATTTATGTCTATTTGTAACTGTAACATATTTAATTTTATAACGTTTTTCTTTAGCATGAATTTCGTGGATTGGAAAAAGAAAATGAACTATACCGTTTTCTTCCATTGTATAATAAACATTTGTTTGACCGATTTTACATTTGTAATTGATTAGCAATTGACAATCCAAATTTTTTTAATCAATGAATCAATTTATAACAAAATAGACCTTTTTAGTAGTGACGTCACATACGCCAAATAATAGGCAAGTCCATAGTTCACAGTCATGAAGAATTTCCCAATATTTTTACTAGATCGATTTTCAATCATGTACTTTGGACATAAAAGCCAAAAAAATGTCTTTGTCATGATCATAAATATCGCGATATTCTGGCAATATTAGAAATATTTAAGAAGTTTCAAATATCTCGTGACACTAAAAGCATCATAGAACTTATATACAAGGTGTTCCGCATAAGAACCTCACCCTTAAAATTGTACCGAACTTTTTTTTTCATTGACCGAATTGAAAAATAATAATATTAATTCACAGCAGGATTTAATTAATTTTTTTTGTACTCTTGTTAAGTTGTAAAAAACGTTATGGTTTTCAAGAAAAACCGTACTGACACAGGTGGTCATTAGAAAATAATCAAAAAGTCAGTAGTAGGCAATGAATTTATCTTTCAAACTTGTCAGTTAGTAATAAAATTATTTTATTTCAACAATTGCCTCTGATTGTTGTTGGAAATGGCTGGAAAATTTACATTTAGCGAACAAGTTGATATGCTACTTGTGCTCGGTTTCTGCGAAGGAAACTGTAGAAGTGTGGAAGAACTGTTGATAAGTCATTTTGTGAAAAAAACTTCATGTAAACGTAGGTCGAAATATGCTTCGTTTCCGAGTTTTTAAATTTAAATTTTGTATTTATTTTTATTAATTATTTCAGAGTTTTAAAGATATTGACTCGAAATTTGATTGTAGTATTTTATTTAGAAATATTGACAGCAACCTACTAGATAATGTTTCAATAGAAATTAAAAATACACAACGCAATAAAATATGTTTTTATTTTTTCCTCAAAAACGGTGCATCCTACGAAAAAAATTAAAGAAACTAATTTCATTTATAATTGATGGAGGATTTCTTTAAAAATATCGAAATGGGGAAAGTCAGTGGCGTACCATTTTTTTCTAATTAAAAAAGTTTGTGGCATTGTCACACGAACGCCACTGGGGCAAGTAGAAATATTCGGATCACCCCAAAAAATGCATATTTATCCCTCCAAAACGTTTTTCACATTTCGAGTCAATATCTTTAAAATTGAAATAATTTATAAAAATAAATAATATCTCGGAAACAAAGCATATTTCTACCTACGTTTATATAATCTTTTTTTCACGAAATAACTTCGGCAACCACCCCCTAAAATATTTCGCCCTTATTTACAAACACCCTGTATATACATAGTACACAAGAGTCGGATTCAGTATGTACAATGAAGGGCAACTTAAAGTCCCCACTAGTTGGGTCGCTCTCATTCTATCGCGCCCTACCACAAATAATTACGGAATGTTTCGGACTGGGAGTGGGGTATGGAGATATACTACACCGTGGCACCAAAAACGGAGTATTCAAACATGATTTATAAATGGGATGACCCGTTTTTTATATTTCATATATACAAAATATTTCAGACAAAATAACTAATGTTTTCAAAAACGAATAAAATATATAAATTGCAAATAAAAATGTAAAATTAATAAATAATTTTATACACCATAAACGTAAACGATAAAGATAATTTTCTTAATTTTTTTCTTGTAATAATAATTAATTGTTGATTACTGTATGTAGACCAAATATCTCAACATCTTAATTTAATTATCATATATCTCTATCATAGTATACTAATCAATCAGTATGCAATCTTAAATGATTTATGAATGAATTACGTATGGCAATTTTTAAATACATACCTCCACCCTAGGAAAAGTCGCTAAGAATATGGCGAATCCTTCGAGCAGATACTACTGGAGGCATGCCATTGCGAAAATTGTGGCTGAGTGTGCGAGAGAGACAGACAGTACCTCAGGACAAGCGGTCTCACTCTAGCACGCCGCGATTGGTTGGAAATGAATGCTCCAACCAATCGCGGCGTGCTAGAGTGAGACAGCGCGTCTGAGATACTGTCTGTCTCTCAGCCACACTTTTCGCAATGGCATGCTACTTCCAATAGTATAGTAAACGTAACCTGTTCTTTTTCGTGATTTTAATTTAATACTTTTAATTATTATACATTAATGTATGATTCCATTATTGTAATCCAAGGTAATAAAGAGATTGTTAACTATGTAGTAGTGTAACACGTAAATTGAGTTTTTTTTATTAAGAGAAGTTACATTTTTTGGTTAAATACAGGTTTAGTTAGGTATTTGAATTCCAGCAGAAATAATTTAGATTAGATTATATCGGTCTGAATTTTATAAATTTTGTTCAAAAACTTACAAAGCGTATTTATTTTCTAAACATATTTTAAAATGTAAGCCTACTATAATTTTTATTTTAATATTATTAACTATTTATTGGGTATAGTATCTTATAAATAAATAATCACTAATAAAATACACAAGATCAAGATAACTAAACTAAACAACTACTCGACATCATAAAATAAGGTTTTTAATATATGTATAAAGCTGGGTAAATTATTTATTGTTGCTGATATTAACAAAAATAGACATGCATTGCACCGATCAGGAAAAGGCTAGAATAATTGATGCTCTTTGGCAGCAGGGAGATTCAGTTCGTAACATAGGTCGAATTTTAAATAAAGATGAGAGTAGCAAAAAGTTATCATTTTTAATTACACGTCATTTCCGTGTATAATTTTATTTATTTTTATTTTAAATGCAGAAAAGTTTCATTTTTTAATTAAATGGAATACGGAAGGCTGTTAGATAGAGCCGCAATTCAATGGCATGGCAAGCGAGTCAACCGAGGCATGCGTGAGCCTCTGGCTCAGAATTTTTTTCACATTCACGTCACCTAAGTATACTGTTGCTTTGTTATCGTGCGGATGTTGCTTAATTAATTCATCGGTTGGTGTTTATGGTGGTGCGTTGTAGACAACTTAATTTGCTGCTTTTTAATAGATAATGCATACGCCTATGTCCCGTGGTTCAGTTCTGACACCTCTAGTAATAAGCAACATTTTAAGAGAGATAATTTTAACCGTAGCTGATCATAAAACTACATATTCTTGACACAAAAGAAAAACTGAGAAAAAGAAAACAAAATAGTCCGCTTGTGGCTGATGTGCCATTATTATATCGGATATTTATAGAAGATTTGTTATTTTGTCTGAAATTTTTTTTATATAAAAAACATTCGGAAAATCGGAAAATTAGTTATTTATGTTGTAGGCACGTAGACAATTAAATTACCTAACATTTAAGGTAGATATCTAAAGTCATATTTCACCAATTGTTAACTGTAAAATAAAGGTTGAATGCGGAAATATCAGTTTTCGAAAATTGAGCATTATTAATTATTATTGCAAAAAGCAATGGATATTGATAAAACGTGCAAATAAACAGCGTTATAAAAAAATTGTCCCAGGACCAGGATCGTGAATTCAGTATTTTTGCATTGAATTGAGTTTATTTTTATGTTGATTTATAAAAAAGAGAAATCACCTACGTCTCTTTGTTCCCACGACACGGCTATTCTTATAGGTAACGTTAATTGTTAATTTACTGTTGGACGTATACGGACCGGAATTTTAGAGACAATAATTAAAGAAAGGGTTAAACTTTTATTTTCAGAAATTTTACATTGATAGTTCATGTAATAAACGCGCTAGCAGCAGTAAAAGATAACATTAATGAACAGTCTGCACGTGGCAGCGCTGGGCCCGCGCATGCGCGTGAACATCGTTCTCTTAGCGTGCTTGATTTTTAACTTGAACGTTTCAAATTCGGTTAAAAAATCTTGCGCGCGACGAAGGTGGCGTTCACGTGCGTGCACGGACCAGGCGCTACTTCTCCCGCGTACTTTAACTTTTACTGCTGCTAGCGCGTTTATTACATGAACTATTAATGTAAAACTTTCTGAAAATAAAAGTTTTACCCTCGGTTTTACCTTTTCTTTAATTGTCTCTAAAATCCCGATCCGATACGTCCAATAGTTAATTAACAGTTACGTCATAAAGCTATCTTGAGAACAAAGAGGCGTAGGTGATTTTTCTTTTTTTTTTAAATTACCATTAAAATAAGCTCTATTTAACGCAAAAAGAACGAATTTCTGAGCGGCTTTTGCCTAACCCAGGGGTCAATTTGATTATAACGCTGTTTTTCACATTCTACTTTGTTAGTTATAAAGGGCAACTTAATCTCAACTTTTTGAAATTTTTCTTTTTCGATACGTTTCTTTTGATCAAATAGAATATAGATTCTATATAGATATAGATCTATGATATTAACTTCTTAAAATTAATGTTTAATTAAACAATTAATTGCAAAAAAACGAACGAAGTTAATTAACAAATACATGAAGCAACAATTTCATTCACGGTCAATCGAATTGGCCCTAGGCACATATTGATCTTTGGATTGACCGCCTTTTCCATAAATTTTATCAACATCCATCTATTTTTGCAATAATAATGCTCAATTTTCGAAAACTTATTTTTCCGCGTTCAGCCTTTTTTTACAGTTAACAAATTGGTAAAATATGACCTTAACTAAATTATAGGTAATTTAATTACCTACATGCCGCCAACATAAAATAACTATTTTTCCGATATGTCGTCTAGATTTTCATGGGTGAAAAAACACGTAATTTTGCAACTTACTTATTTGCAATTTGTCAACTTAACGTCACTTCTTTCGAGTTACTTTTTTGATATTATCATACCCTTGTCCTCCATAAAATGCAATAAATAAATACCTACTATTTTTTTTTATTTTCAGGTTTTGTGATCTAATTCCACTGGAGTAAAGAGTAATTATTTTAGCCTTTTCCTGATCGGTACAATGTATGTCTGTTTTGTGTTAATAACAGCAACAACAGACAATTTAAATTATAAAAAAAACTCAATCTTGACAGAAACACGCGTAATAGACAAATACGTAGGTATTGTCTAATGGCTAATAAATGGTAGTAGCATTTAAAACGCATGCGTGAATTTCAGTTGTTCCCGCAGATGCTTCGCCCGATTTTTTTGCTATTGCTCGTAAAAATCACTGAGTTTATTTGTAAACAGCCTAATATGACTCAATAGTTGCGGGGATTGATTTACTGTTTTCAACAGATTTTTTATTTTTTATTATTCTCACCAATGCAATGGTAAGTTCGATTTTGTGTAAACAGACTTCATTAATTTATAAGTTCGTTTATTATTATTTTTATTATTCTTTATTATTATTGTTAATGTTGTTGTTATGTTATTTTTAGTGTTACTGTTATTATTATTCTAATCGTTTAAATATTTATTTCCATTAAAAAATATATAATATACTTTGTAAAAAACGTATTTTTATTTACATCTACTACCAACGTTTCATTGTTTAATTGACATCTAAATTAATTGAAAACTATTAGCTATTTATGCACCAAGCACAATTACGTTTATTATTTTTAATATTAGTTTTATAGTTAGAGAGATATATGATGAGTGAATTTATATTTGGTCTATATAATTGTAATACACAATTATTATTACAAAATGGTATAATATAAACAAAATTGTTTCTTTTTTAAGTAAATCATCTTTACCTTTCACGATTATAGTGTATAAATTATTAATAAATTTTATATTTTCATTTGCAATTTAGGTATATGTTTGATTCATTCTGGAAAACATTAGTTATTTTGTCTGAAAGATTTTGTATATAAAACTCAGAATCAAAATGAAGATTGTTTACTGTTTCATCATTATTTCATTATCATGATTAAAATATGAAATATAAAAAATCGGGTTATTGCGTTTAAAAACCATGTTTGACGCGGCCTTCGGAAACACCCCGCATACTTCATAACATTTTTAAAACGTCCCCCTTATGGCGCCTAAAATTATTTTCTATCCGTATGGCATATGAGTAATATTATCACTATTGGGCCGCCCTGTATGAATATCCCTAGTAAAGGAAAAAAAAACTTTAAATATGCAGGTATTGAATGTTGCGAATAATGATTAAAAAAGTAAATGGTTTTTAACATTTTATTTTAAAAAAATCTTCAATATTCTTATTTAACTAACTAGGTAATGTTAACATATTATTAATAAAATAATATATTTTAAAATATCAAAATGCAACTGTTATCGGATTAATTATTATTCACCCTATTGAATACAACAGTTTTTGGTGCCACGGTGTATATTTGCAAACAACACTCCCAGTCCGAAACATACCTAATTATTTGTGGTGGGGCGCGAGAGAATGAGAGCGACCCAACTAGTGGGGACTTTAAGTTGCCCTTCATTGTACAGATTCAACTGACTATTTTTTGTGCGGGTTGCTTAAATATGTGACGTTACACTAAAAGAGTGATATAAAGAATTTGAAATATTGAGCAATACAATTCACTAAGTGGTGTAATACTGGCTGCATATACGAGTGAAGTGTTAAAATACTTATATTGATGATTATGACTCAAACTTATTATTTATATTTATATAACTGACAAAACAATAAACGTAATATGACTTTTTTTCGCTTTTCGTGTTACTAAAAACATAAATAAAAATAAGTTTATGTACAAGTGCAAGACAAGCCACAAATAAGTGGTTGTCGTGTCTCTGCCCACAAATTATTGTCAAGACCATAATGCAATTCAAAGTAAAAGCCAGTCCCAAAATCTTGCCTGAGGGGGCTACGGGGGTTGCAGCCCTGGGTTTCACAAGATGGGAGGGCCTTGCAAGATTTAGGACAATAAAACCAGCAGTGTTTTTAAATCTTATATCGGTAAGTCGCTGATTCCGTGATTCTTTCTTTAAGACACCCCAGGGCACACCATAGGTTAGGTTAATACGGCCCTGAAGAGCCATATATTGTTCTCCTGGAGTGAAAATACATCATTAAACTCAGGTAGTAACTGATTCAAGGTTAACCATTTACCCAAAATTAACAGGCGCAAAAGTTTTTTCGGCAAATGTTAAATCAATACATACAGGGCCTTTTAAAAGTACATATATTGATTGAGAGAATAAAATGTAACATTTTATATGGAACTTATTCAAGGAATTTAAAAATATAAATTGCTTAGTAGCTATGGCCAACAGATTATTGTAAAACCGGTAAAAAACGGGTTTTTAAGCTATTTTTTATTGGATGCGGAGGGTACACCGTTTACAAGGGGAAAAATGTTCCCTTAAAACTACCTGCACACTCAATAAAAAAGGTCAGGGGCCCCTACACTCATAAAAAATTTAATTAAAATTGACTATGACGATTAATCAAATAAACAATATGTACTTATCTAACACAAATGGACAAATGGAACAAATTTTTACCCATAAAATGATAGTGCTATTAAGAAAAAATAATCTTCATGTATTTCCTGGTGAAAAGTCTAACTGCGGTTTTCATTTACATGAAGACTTTTCCTGAATGCAAATTTTGCCCTAGTTCTCGCGTTAAGGTGTCCTTTGAGGTGGAATCATTGAACCATTTCGAGAGCAATGGCCACTTCTTTTGACAACATTAAATTCAAAAAAAATAGTGCCAATAAAACAATAAGTAAAAACAATAATGTATGTGTGTAAAAGTAAGGCAAAGTTCAATACGGTTGTTATTGATATTTCTCATCTTCAATAACGTTAAATGAAGATTTACCGAAAGATTTGCATTTTGCATTGTTTATACAATCATTTTATTTACTTACGTCAGTACTTATGTATAACATTACATTTAGGTAGTTAAAACACCGTGTTGTATTTTACACCATAAATGAATCTAAACATGCCTACTGAACTAGCACAGTTCTCTACAAACGTGATCGGGTGATCACGTGATTAATCTGATTAGTTAAACCAAATCAGGTCATGTAAATTCACACTTTTATTCCTATATTTAAGAAAATATAGTGAAAACACGTTATTATTAGGAATAACACATTTTAAATTGTAACAGTACAACATAAAATATAACAGTACCTTGTAAAAAGAAAATATGCACTCAAACATGTAAAAATCTACACAATGTAGCATGGTATGTCAGTTCATTTACATTTTTCGTGTATTAAAACCATTACAAATGGTATATAATAAGCCTATGTGAATTACCACAATTTTTATCAGTCGTACTGAATACTTCACTTTTCCTGTGCGGCTTCATCCTTTGTTTTTTGTAGTCTGGGCATTTTGTTCATTTATTCTGTATGCCAGTCCAATTTCTCATGGCAATTCTATAAGCTTCCACACCCTACAGTCAAAAATGCATAAAAACAGCAGCAGGGCTCCCCTTGTGGAGCCGCATTGTCTGTCAGTTATCGACCGGCTGCATTTGTGAAAATGGGGCACCAGCAATTTGATATAAGCGGCAGCTTAATGTCACACATATCGTGCAATAATCTACGCCCCAGGGAGTGTACTGCGTACAAAAATGCATATCTGCTTAGGAAATTAGTCCGTAAACACTCACAACAGTTAATTGTGTGACAGGCTCTGCTGAACCTGCATGAGAATGACCAAGGCTATTTGCGACAATGTCATATGAAATATATTGATGTATATTATAGTTTTTCTACGGCTACTATCCACAATACGCAAATTAGATAATTTATCGCAATACTTAACCCTCAAAGGTCACACTGGTGCGAATTCGCACCACCGCTTTTTTTAACAGCTGGCATTTCTCAGGTAACAGCGCCGAGGGTTCTCCCACCACGATAATTTCTTGTATAGCCCAAATATTCGAGCCGTACCACAACTAGCCTCAGTCTGTTATTGTCAGCTAAACTAGAAAGTCCGATCGATGCGAATTCGCACTAATGTAACTTTAGTGTGGGCAAAAGTGTGCTGAATTTATATCATATAGCTAATCTAGAAATGAAGTGAATTGAAATGCATTTTTTTTAACCTCATTTTACGTGTCGAATAGACTAGATTATTGTTTATTTAGTTATCGTTAATATATTGTTTTCAAATATTTTTTTCATTAATAGTTTAATTAATTGTAACATGTATTTGTTGATATTTATGGATAATATTGGTTAAATTAGTATTTTTATACAGAAGAGTGCAAATTAAACATCAATTTACAAAAAAGAGGCCAAAAATCTCAACTTCAAAAAATGCCTATATTCGAGACCGGGAAAAATCGATAATATCGTTTTATCAGTATGGGGTATTTTTTTCTTAAAAAGTGTGACCTTTGAAGGTTAAACCACGACAAAAAAATTACATAAGCGTGCGCAAAAACTTTTCTGCACTAAAAACTGAACATAGAGCTCCAAGTGGTTGCGCTGGAAACAATTTTGTAAATGCGGGAATTTTGAAACATTGTAGACAATTTATTGGAATCCAAGCAGCGTTCTCGACTTTTCTTCACTTTTTCACTCATTGCGTACTTAGGCTATTTCCATCTTTTATTATTTAAATCCATGGTACAGGGCGACGATATGCTCAATGCGTAATAAGTGCAAAAATGAAAATAAATCGAAAACGCTGCAAATTGTTTCTGTTTTTGCTTATTGTGGAACTAACGCGAAATGTTATTTCTCATGCTTGTGTACTGTTATCAACTAAATACGTTTAAGAATACGAAAGTGAATTACAAAATATATTTAAAACATAGTGCACTAGATTTTCTATACAACATAAATAGTTAGAAATTTGTAGATAATAATTGATAACCGCTAGAAGCTGTTAATGTATATGCAATAATATTACTTATTGTAATATTTTTTATTCTGATGACAAAATAAAACAAGTGAACACGGAATAATAATAGTAATTATGAAACGGAGAGTCAGTCATTAAAAAGATTTACCTGGAAAAAGCTTATTTTTTAGAGAGATGGTCAAACACAAGTATTGGTTCGAAGATAAACTGTTTATCTTTTATTGGAAACGATGCCTTGAACTAAACGTATTTTCAGATCCAAGCATCCAACATCTAATTGTTATTTTTTTTTTAAATCCAACTAAATGTAATAGAAAAACGTCACAGCTTTATAAAATTCAATTATTGATTTACATTTAATTTTTAATAAAAGTTTTCTCTATATTTATCTCTATACACTGCAAGAATAACAATTCAAAATTGTTTAAGTAAGGTATAATTTTAAACAGTTAACGGCTGATGTTAGATTAGTTTCTTTTGTAGTCATTGTTTAACATAAAATAATAAATACATTCCACAATATGTGATTTCTTGAAATTATTAATAGTCCAGGCGATAGAGTATTCGAAGCGTTTGTATTTGAAGTTATCTATTTTGTTGTACAGAAAAATCCCAAATATTATATAGAATAAGAATCCGAGTTTGCCTATTCCAGAAAACCATTGCTAAATTCAGAAAACAACAAACATACAAAAAGAACGAAAAATTATCCGTTTTTTCGACAATGAAAGTAAGCCCTAAATAAAAAAAGTCATTCTTTATTTTTTAACGATTTTCTATAAAGTGACAAGAACTGCGAATCAAAAAGGTTGAATTTTGCATTAAAAATAGTAGAAAATCATATGAAGAGCACACGGGAAAAACGATCCAAGTCAGATCTGGCAAGTTTTAAGATAAATCAGTTTTAAAGTTTGAAAGTGTCCTGATATTATATACTGAAAAAAAAACAAAATATCTATTTGCCTTAAATAGATGATTTATTAACGTTTTGACAAAAAGTAAAGCAAGTATTTCCGAAAACAATTTTTTCAAAAAAAAACAAACCTTAAAAACATACCTAACTACACAAAAAAGATGGAAAAACGATGTAAGTCCAAAACAAATTTTGTTTTAAGCTTCGTTTTAGCTAACAAAAATAACCACTGTAACCCCGCTCGTTTGTTGTTTTTGGACAGATGTATTAAACTGTCAAAATGATAGGTTGTCATTAACATGTGAGCTAGAGATTTCTCTTTTCTGAAGAGTGTTATATGCTTTATTTTGAAATTTTCTTAATTAACAATCCTGTCAATCGAAAACCACGCGATCGATCGTTGCAAAATTTTTAGGGTAGAATTGACATATGTTTACTATTTCTTCACAAAGTTTTATCAAAAATTATAACCTAAAATGTAATAAGAATGTGGCGTAACTAGCGCCCTCTATGAAATATCCAAAAAATAATTAGACCAACGTATTTGGCGTCCTTAAAAACTCCGGAATACCAAATTTTATAAAAATATTTCGCACCGTTTGGAAATTTTCGTAAAAATTCTATTTATTTTGTCGCTCTGTATCTCGAAAACAAGAGGAGATAGACATATAGTTCATAAGATAAAAAAATTCTTATTAACTTAATTTGAGATAGCATGTTTTCCAACCGATATACCGAAATCTGAGATAGCATGTTTTCGTACTAATGCGTCGAATAATACTTGAAACACTTTTTTAATGATTATTACCAAAGTTATTACCAAGAATCCCTCCTAAATGGAACACACTGCGCGGAGTTATGATTAACTATTTAATCAATGTGAATGTAAACAAATTAATAAGAACACTGTTAGTCCAGTCGAAGGAAGCCGAAAACATCGTGATTGTGCAAATCCATAAACCCGAAATATAAAATAATACATTAAAATGCACGAGCGTCCGTCGTAAGAAAAAAAAATAAAATTTGCTTTGCAAAAATGTTTTATTATCTGTTTTTCTTCAATATCTCAGTTGGATCGTACGCTGCGAAGAAAATACAAGAGATCATTTTTGTTTTAAATGAAATTTTATACAAGATGGCGATGCTCAATTTTTTTACAAAAAGAATTTTGTAATTAACAGAAAATGGCAAAAATGTTAACACAAGCTCACTTCTGTAACTATAATAGTTTTTGAGATATTTAAAAAATAAACTTGAAAAATTGGAAAAATAGTGAAATTTTGAATTTTGATTAATTTAACTAAGATTTTTAAATTTTGGCAGATCTTTGCTTTATGATAAAGGAAAACTTTTGACCAAATTTCGTCCAAATTGAAAGGGGTCGATTCCAACCATTGGTCGATTTGGCATGGAATGACCCAAGTATCAAATCGTCACTTTTTGGCAATAATAATAAAGTTAAACGTTCCAATATCATTGTTTTTGTTTTGGTATTTGGCACATGTCAAAAATAACCCGATTAATTTTTTCTATAACATTTCCCAAAAGTTACTGTTCTTATTGGAATATTCTACTCGCACTACTTTGCAGCCATCATCAGCAGAACTGATCGAGACACAAGTACTTTGGAGGCTTTTGGTCAGTAACACAAAACTTAGGACAATTTCAGCCAATTATACCAAACCCACATGTTCATAATAGCCAGTGCGGTGTTCTTACTTTTCCCGTCCCCGCCTATGGTTTCTGGCATGACGTCAAAGGCGAATAACTATATATTTTTAATAATATTCAACGAAAAGCTCATCACATTACGAACGATGCAGTTTTTGTAAGCATATTTTCACTGTGCGTCAAGTAAAAAATATTTCCATCTTACTCATCAGAATATTGCGTATGCGATTCGTATTTTACACATTGCTCCGTTACTAATATTGTATATTACATTGTGATTCCAATTAGGAATGCATCACATTTCTGCCGCTTTCACTTTTTCATAATCATTTAAAGAGTGTTGCAAATACAAAAGTAAATGTTCCTCTTGCAGAGTGATTCTAAATTTATATAGTAGATGTCACCCTCTCTGCTGTGTTCGCCAATAGTGTGCAACTGCTTACTGCAACACCGGTTATACATTATCGTACGTTTCTTTGTCATGTGTCATGTGACGTGATCTCAGTTTTTCCCCTGAGCACAATCAATGGTTAGATTATCTGCTTACTGATAGGCAGAAATATCAGAAGCATTTTTTCTAAGACGCTATCCGTTGTGCGTTGTGTGATTCTATTTGGGAGAATTATATCTTCTACATTTTATATTTGTTAGCTATCAGCCAAGGTCAGGGGTAGAGAGACGCCCGAGAAGAATATAAGATTCGTAAAATGGGTGTTATGATCCCCTATACCGTTGCCTTCTTAGCAACTTTGAACGCAGGTGAGCACAGTTTTACTCGATCGATATTACAGGGTCCTATTCAGGGGGAGTTGCTTAGGTTTGAATGCATAAAGAAATCATTATTTTTTTGTGTAAATGTCATACGTAATTATTAATTATCTTTTTAGTTGTTTCCACATAGTAGCACGTATGCATTGTATTCAGATTTGCCGCTGGCATACAGAAGATGTCATACAATTTTATCACGTTGTTTTAGTTTGTAAAATATTTTTAGGTATGCACAAAAGAACATGTTAATTAAGTTAATTGATGAAGAAAATTTGTGGATCGATTTTAATTAATTTATTGTCAATAAAGAAAATTATAATTTGATATATTCTTCTTAAAAACATAGTTTTTAATCGAAATTGTGCATATTTATTATGCAAAACGATAATACCGAGGATTTAAGATTTAAAAAATTACATTTTTTTGTTGTTTTCCTTATTGTGTGCAACTATCGCTTATCGCTTATCTGTTCGTTGAAAATCAGTTATCGGACTTGTCATATCGATTTACCAAGAATCTACAAATATATTTTTAATTTAATAAATCGTAAATACTGATTTTCGCCAACTTAAGGAGGTATATCGGGTTTACTCAAATGCACAGATGTACTTGAAATTTATATAGCGTATTAGCCAGTGCTCCCTCTGTACGTCATATTTTTTTTTAAATTTTTTTGAATCTAGATTTTGAGATATTGTTGTTGAAAGTTGTTCATTTTGAAATAGGTTTATATGGCGAAGATGGAAGGTGCGGCTCTTTTTTGCCCATAACTGAGAAAAAAATGTAGAAATTGTGAAACAAAACTTTTCCATATATAGTACACAGTATTATCTTACTTTTGATGTAAAACTAATGTAAGTTTTGAACATAGTACAGCTGTATTAATTAGAAACAGAAACCAATAATTGCATTTCTGTCTGACTTGAGGATTAATGTGACAACATCGCAATCAGCTGACAGCAAGGAGGGAATACATTTGAAAGACTTGATAAAAACGAAATTGATTTCAAACATATAAATTTTTCCTAAATCCCATGTACATTGTTATCAACAATAAATTATCCACAACAGATGATTTTTTGTAATGTTTTTAAAAAATTAGATTAATTAAAAAAGACTAGGAAGCTGTGATATATTTATTGGAATAAAAAATACAGTTGAGAAATCCTTTTAATATATTTAATGGTTTATAAAAACATCGTAATCATTACCCAGCAATATTTAGGGTTACATAAAGTTATCTTTACTTAATTAATATAATTAGTAATACTGGAGATAAAAGCATTTGTACGGAATAACAAAGGAACATAAATATTTCTCACCAAACTTTATATCTAAAAAATTAGTTATAGTTGCAAAACTTTTGTAACATTACTAAAATAGAGGTTAAAAAGACGAACAGTGAGTAATAATGTAATTTCTATCACAGAACCTTCAAAATTGCATCCAACATTTTCTTTGACTTGGACGAGAGATGGGTGCGAGTGTCATTTCATTTCTTTAGAACTAAATTAACATAATTCTCATTGTTTTACCAGTTCACATGATTTACGGATTTTAAATAAAGGATACAAATCTTCGCGAGGATTATATGATATATTTGACGCGCAATATCTCCGATGTCCGAGGTCTGTAGGTTCGCAGTGTGTACAACTGCTAGTCAATTATTAGCGCCGTTGCCACATCTACATAGTCTTTATGCGTTCATTAAATATAATTTAAAACTACTTAAATATGATATATTTATGTTGTTAATTAGTCAATATGTATGCTATATGCATATGAGTAGATTTATTTGCTATATAGATAATGTTTATGGCAAATAATTTCAATAGAATTTAATTTTATCAAATCGGCAGCGGGCTTTAGTCCCATAAGAAAAGCATACGACTCCCCCTGCGCTCCCCATTTCCCTCCCTCCCCAATATACCTCCTTAACAGAACCCAAGCAAGCTAGAAACGTGCGAAAATTCGTTTCTGAAGTTAATTCTTAATTCTAGAGCTCCAAGGGGTGAAAAATTGGAGGTGGTACACTATATAGTTTTTAAGAAAAGAATTGTTGTATAAAGATGCGAAAAGGGTATGTTCTTTTATACCTGTATAAACAGTGGAAAGTTTGAGGAGGTTTCCCGATGTTAAAGGACGTTTTATTTTTAGGCACTTTCCGGTAAAATGATTTCGTTGTGTAATTGTTGCATTGTTCTTTTCCAGCAAGTGCATTGAATTGCTTCACCTGCAGCTCCAAGGACACCTTTACCTGTGGATGGAACGTGCCTCTGATCTATTTGTCCTACGGCACTAAACAGTGTGCGAGCGTTGGTGTGCTAGACGCTTTGATCGGTGCTAAGTGCTACAAAATCACAGCTCAAAGTAATAAATGCCACTTTATGTTTAATCAAAATCGGACAAAGTTATAAATTAATGATATTGTAAAACAACAACTACTCTGCTGACTAATGTCCCTAACAGCACTATAATTACATTATTTAATTAGTAGATCATCAGTCTCGTGTGTATCATTTTTTTTTAAACAAACAAACAAGACGTCAAATATTGCTATTTTGTGTAAAATCGTTTTTCAGAGCCTATTTTTTTACAGGCTTGATTTCTGGTAGGACTTTCATACCTTTCCTATCGTTTTTAATATGTACAGTACTGTGGTTACAGATCTGATATACTTCATCAAACATCAGGCGTGCTTCAGGGTTCGCTACTTGGACCACTGTTTTTCATTCTTTTCGTTACTGATATTGGGGATAATTGTAATATCACTTTTAGCTATATGCTGATGATTTGAAAATCTAGGGTTATATCAACTCTGCATCTGACTCTTTACTTACTAAAGCCCAGATTGGATTTGTCCAGCGTATGGTGTTAAAATACCCGGCCACCAATAAATTCTATTCGGTCAAGAAAAGAAATAAATAAAATTTTATAACACCTATTTTATATCAGCACTGTTCAAAATTTTGTCCACCGACGTGTGAACACATTTGGGTCCGTCCTACCCAGTTACTACGAACTAATACAAATGCTGTCTTACTTCACCATAAATTAAAATAATATCCATCAATTCCCGAGTTGCTGTACACTTAAACCATTTTTGACACTTGAAAAACTAATGTAAACACTATCGCATAACGTAATTACTAATATCGGTTTGTTAGACTCAAATTGGAGTATGTCTCTATGGGTTGATCATATTATAATTGTGATGTAACATGATTCGAAAAAGTACAAAGCAAATAGGCAAGTTATATTTTAGATGGGACCTAACCAGCTCAAAGTTTTCTACGGGACTTATTTTTGTACTCTGTAATGTTCTTATACAAAACTGTTAATTACAATGTTGATAACATTATTCTTACATCGCATATTAATTATCACTTTTGTAGACTAAATAATTAACTAAATTATTTGTTTATAATTTCTCCTCACTCTAAATGATAATTAATTATGTTAACATTGAAAACAACTTAGACTTACTCCATTAAAAGATTTTTCTGCTTTCACAGTCGAAATACTCTGTTTTTTTTCAGTCTCTTTTTTGTTTCGTAAACATAATTCGTAGTTTACTTACTATTTTTGGTCTTATTTTTATTGTAGTTTTATTGTTATGTAGGTACATAAATTTTGTATTGCTAGTTTCTAGTTTCCTTTGAGTTTGATGAATTAAATTAAACAAATAAATCATTTGTTGCCAAAACCACCAGACCCTGACCTGCCTGGTCAGGGCATTTGTCCGCAGAGAAGTTATTCCCCACAATATCACGAATTAAAAACTTTGTGTCGCTTAGTGCGTTCGATCTTGCTTTCACAATACCCGAACTAATAAGTCTCCTTTTTCCAGACAAACAGGGCAACTGGCTAGTTGAGCGAGGCTGTTTGCCTCCGGGCGCATTCGGTTGCAACGCCATTGCCTCAGCCGTAGGCTGGATCTCTTCCGAGATGAGCAACGACCCTAACAGCCTCAAGAACCTCAACTGCTACACCTGCAACTCTGATAACTGTAACTCTGCTCAGAGGTTTAGCGGAACCACCCTCGTAGGACTCGCTTTGGCAGCGGCTATTTTCTTATTGTAATCCCTAACGTCCTTATGGGTATATACAGGGTGTTGCAGAAATAAACGCCAACATTTTAACTATATACTCATCAAAAGTAACAATGATCAGTTGCACAGCCCGCTCGACCGCCAGATTTCAATCCGTGTAACTTTTATTTATGGAGTCGTTTGAAACAGCCAATTAATACGGTTGTTAAAGAATGCCTCCAGAATAATTGTAACAATCCGGAAATCCTAGTAAGTGTCCGAGAAAATTCGGGCTGTGTATAATTATGTCTTGACAATAACGGAGGACATATTGACTTTTGTTTCAATTTAATTTAGTAAAATAACTGTGAACCTATTGAAAAAACAACGTTGATTTGTTTTTGGCGAATAAAAGGTTTGTCATATTTATCATTTCTTTGCTAACTGATTTATAAAAATATTATTTTTTAATAGTAAACCAGTTATCGCTATTTTTGTTAATATTCAATCAACTAAGTGTTGGTATTTATTATTACAATTAAAAAAGTACATTTCCATAAAAATTAATAGATTTTCGAAAAAAATGTTAGATAGTTGTTGCTTATGCTGTGTTTAAAATTTTCGCGTTTAATTCAAGGACGTTCTGTATCTACCTATCAATATAAGAATGAGTTGTAAGCAAGAGCATCACCAGCCAATGGTCTAGGAGGGGGCAATATAAGAGAGGGGATGGGAGGAATATAAATTATATGTAGAAATAGGTACAATAAATCATTTTTTTAAATATTTTTAAAACCCTTTTAAGAAAAATATAAATAACTAAAATAAATTAAGGAATTCAACGAAAATTAGGTATAACATAATCTCGGATTTTTTGAAAATTTGTCGACCACTTTATTAATAAAATATTTTTAAAATATGGAAATGTATTACTTTTTAACATAAAATGTTATATTTTTTAATTCTTTTCTCAACAAATATTTATACTAATTTATTACAATAGTTTTTCAAATAAAAATAAGTAGGTAATGTATAGTCTGTCCGAAGTTAGTTGAACATGTAAAAAGCACCTGGCAATAAAATTTAATGAGTTTCATAGGCGTCCCTAAAAAAGTTTTCTGATGAAGGTAAAAAATTATAATAATTTGTATACATTGTGCAGAAAATTTCTATTATATGTTCATTTGGCCAACAACATATTTTAATTATTTATGTCCTCCAACAATTTTATTATATTGATGGTAAATTTCGTTTTGTTCCGTTTCAAAAGGTCTCCAAAATGGCATGTTGTAATAATATTATTTCTTTCTTTCGAAATTGTAATATCAATGATTAATAGAAGGTGCCTATAATAAATTAAAATTACCTGAATCGCACCAAATTTCGCACTATTGCACTGCACTGCTGGGCAATTTGTCGACCACTTGTCAACGGCTGAGATTTATTGCGCAGTAGCCCAATGCAACTGTATTTGTATTTCGTTTGCCCGCGCTCGCATTCGTCAATTGGGCGTATACATTTCCACCACCTCCACGTTTAGTTCATCCAGACCTGTATATGGATATGACTAAATAAAAATGGGAACAAGTTTTTCAAATATTTCAATGCCGAGTTGCTGCGTCAGCGATCGAACCTGGTACATACCGTCATCCTCTTGGTTCTTCAATTGACATCGGAAAGACTATACCTATTAATTTTCAAAATTAAAGTTTAAGTAAATAAAATATTTTATTAAAAATTTCCAATTCAATATTTCCTTTGTTTAAGAAAATGTATGTACTTTTTTCGAATTTCTATCAGCTCCCTCCCCCCCCCCCTACCTCACCTTGGCGACGCCCTAGTGTAGGATGCTACCTTTACAAATTCTTAACTATTGCCTTTTGTTTATTTTTATATAAAAATACGATTAAAAAACTTTAGTTAAGTGTAAAATGAATTGAATATAAAGATTGAAAAAAATAGACAGGAAAAAGCTTTTCCTTCTGAAATCATCCAGCCATCCATTGAAATCCATATCATACTGTTTACCAACCAATAGTACAGTTCCTCCTTTACATAAATTAGATTATTGCATAGTACCATATCTACTGCAATGCCAAAATAGTAGGAAGTAGTCATAAATCAAACCAAAATTTTTACTATTTCTTAATCTAACAAAATAATTATGTGTATTAGCCCTTATGTTCATGTAAAAAAAAAAGAAACGGCTGTGTGTCCATGGTCCATGATTTGGCCAGTTTCCTCAGTTTCCAGCTGAGGCGTGTCAGTGCGTGTCATAAGCGTAAAAGTAGCAAAGACGTGTTAACATTATCACATTTTAGTTATTTCAATAAGTGCTTATCGAGTAACGGTGGATACACCTCGACACAAGAGTTAAAGTTATCATAGAACCACTTGTTATATATTTAGGTGACAACAGTGGTAGCGCTAGTGCCAGTAACAGTGCTTATATCCGTCGTTTCTAGTGTCTTACCGATGTTGCATCCAGTGGCGGCTCGTCGTATGAAGCAACTGGGGCCGGGCCTCATTGTAAAATTTGACTCTCACACCGTATATTTTAATGCCACTATTAACTACTATTGACAATACTATTAACCTAATTAAACAGTTAGGTAAACTAATTTCCAATTACCTATTACATTTTATCAAAAATCATAATAACAGTATAAAATAATTGAATATTGAATATTTCGCGGCTCGCCGTTTCCATCGGCCAGTGAGGTCAGAAATTCTTTGCTTATAGGCGCGTCACACTTGCCTACAATATGCTACAGTTTTAGTGTCTCAGTTCGCGCCGTCGTGGTTAATGTACGCGTCACATAGTACGCGGTTGGTGTGGTGTCTGATGTCAGTGTGAGTGATAATACAAAGGCTTTAAGGATACAAGGCAGGTATTAAAGTAAATAAAAACAACTTCCTTAAAACAAAACAAAGTAAGACTTACTTACTTATTGTATTATCAAATACCTACATAGGTAGCTAATAATTAAACTATCTGACAATATTGTTTTATCTCTTGAAACACTTTTTTCACTACGTATTGACGTAAACTACTGCTCTAAACAAATTAAAATCACCAGCCAAAGAATTTCTGAATTAAGAAACTAGATAAGAAAAATTTAAAAATATTTTTAATTATGCGAAAAATATTACCTTATGAAAATTAGTTTTTATATTTTTTCATATTTTTTAATATTCGTAAACCAAGTTGGAACAATTTTGTTAATTATTAGGTAAATATATCACTGTTTTTTTTGTTACTTAATTTTATTGTTCTGATATTATTATTAATAAAATATAATTTTTAATTTAGTGGGGCTATTGGCGAAGATCTCCATAATAAAAAATGACGTGGAAATTTATTCCTATTTATTATTTGAGAACGGATTAATAAAATATCCAAATAGCCTATTATTTTTTATAAAATCTGAATGAAAATCCTGTTCGTAAACATCATTTTTTCTATAATACTGTAAATGCAACAAAAAATTTCCAGATGTGTTTAGCCGTTTGACCTTGAAAATACACAAAATTTTGTCTGCGGCGCTTTTTTTCTTTCCCACCTAGTAAAAAATCACGGACGCCTATTCACAATGTCACGAGCCGCCACTGGTTGCATTTCATTTTTCAGTGGAGTTTTGTCTTACTGGTTCTACTGTCCCATAACAGAAAACAGTACTGTAGACCGTTTTTGTCTATGAGGGCAGAATTGTCCAATGCACATTTTACCATAAGAAAAAATAAACGTTTTTCGAAAAAAAAAATACATACTCTACTTAGGTCTTCAATTGCGCGGTATAGTGATGCGTATATTTTTACTTACATGCTATTTTCGGTGTGTGATTTTTGGTTAGGCAGAAATAGTTTTATAAAGAAAGATAACCCTTAACTGATCCTTTTGCCATAAAGATTTCTTTAATTAATTTTTTATTTCATAGGGAAAAAACTTAAATTGTACCACGGACTGTTTTGGGAATTAATAACAGTGCCCCACAAAAAAAAAAGGATCGGATCTGGTATTCAGACCCATGTATTTCCATGTATTTTTTTCCGCTGAATCCGAATCTGCCTTCAGATTTGGCCCAACGGGTCTGAGTTTTCGGGAAAATTCACAAAACAGGTCAAAATTCACAAAAAACGTCATTTATGATCGACGAAAGTTATAAAAAAACAAATTATTATACCGACTCACTAGACGTATGATTTTTCTCTCGTTTAATTCCAATTTATCATCATAGAGTCAGACAAGCTGGTCCAATTGCATTCAAAAACAGAAAAGGGATCAGAAACGCCATTTTCAAGGTATAATTCGTATTGCAGAGTTCTGGATCCATCTTTCTATCCACCCATTCATTTATGAATTCATACATCTTTCTATCCAGTCGTTCATGCATGAATACGCATATTTATTTATCCGTAAACGTAGCTGAAATCCAGCATCGTCGCTCTCCCCTTAGTCCTACTCTGTCGCTCGTCACGTTTTCAATTTCGCCAGCGTCCGCTGTTTCTCCCCAAACGCCCAAACAACAACCGAGCTCAGAGGCAGACACCATCCACAGCCAGAAGTGTTAGAAGCTTTTAAGATTTCGCTGCAAAAGTGACCGGTAAAAAATCTCTTGTGCGGCTCCTACCTGCTAGTCTGTTTTTCCAGTTACCTATTATCTGCGTCTTCAAAGAGCAGTGAAAGTGATAAAAAATTGCAAATTCGATTCGCAAAATGGCCACCTTCGTCCCTTACGCCCTTGCCCTTTTGCTGGCTCTCAGTACGGGTAAGTTAAAGCTTTATTTAAAATTTTATAGAAAGGTAAACACCGTTATTTTCGTTATTATTTTTATTGTAGCTGAGTGGAATAATGTAGGGTTGATTTTAATAGACTTTATCCTAGTTTAATATTTATTAACGACGCATTTTTCACACTTTTTTTATTTCCATATTTATATACAACAAACAAACGCGAAAAATTGTTTAAATTATCTGTTAACTTGCAAATAAAAAAGTCTCAAATTAATATATTTTTAGGAAGGAATTCATGACGAAATATACTAGGTATAGGAAATTTTTTACGTTTTGCCCACACGCCAAAATCCATTGTTTCTTAAAAGAATTACTGATAGAATGAATATATTGTTATTTTAATTTAAAAATGCGTTAATTAATTGTTTTGAAACATTATTACTTGATTTCAATACATAAATTTCATATTTCAGTTACTTCACATACCTACTTACATCTTCACTTTCTCTCCTTATGACCATGGTATAACTGCAGTATAAAAAATGTTCATAGGTTGGTATATAATGCTACCTATTACTTAACTTTGAATTTCATTTTGTTAAGCGAATAGCAGCTACAGTAGAATCTTTCTAGTTTTGTTTTTCTTTCTTTTACGGAGAAAATGTATTTGAAATTATGCCATAATTTTTTTTAAATCAGACAAGTTTAACCTTTTATTTTACAGTTGAGATAATCACGTAATCTTGAGATTTTCAGATATAGAAAATAATAGCCAATTGTTTAATTCAAGGTTGACAAAGTTAAGTTTGCGTCAAATTATCAACAGAAAGTTTTTCATCGTCCCCTAAATGACCTTGTGTACGGCCCTATCGATTTAGCAAACCAGACGCCTGGCTATTTTGGTTGTTAGTTATCTCAATTACTTATCCTTGTTGTTTGTTATTGTAACAGTGGGCCATATATAAACAAACATTGCTCACAGTATAAAATAGCTCTGACAAGATACTTACTCATCAACGAGGTACCTATATGACACCCTATAGAGGAAAAAATATGTATTATACTAACGAAAAAGCAACTCCATATCTTAAAAACGGATATCATGTACTAAACACACAAACTGTTAGGCCTATTTTAAACAATGTTTGTTCGGTGATGTCATTTTATTGCTAGTTTTATTACATTAAAGGCAAATTTCTTTATTACTGGGGATTAATTGAGGATAACTACTTGCTTTATAATTATACTTCATAAATTTAATATAATTAGCGCTGTTTTTTGTAGCTTTTCTTGCTTCTTGCTTTTGACCTATTCCTTTTTAAGTTTGTATGATTTATACTTTTGTCATATAGGGGTCGAGTTTTAATTGTAGTTATTTATCTTTTTGTTTTGTGTTTTTTATCATAGTTTTACTTATCCTGTAATTGGGCTTTTGTCCCGTTGGATATTTTATTGTAATAAATAAATAAATAATTTTAAATTTAATCATAATGTGGAATTTATATTTTTCTGATTACCACAGATTTTTCTCTTAGGTCATCATTACGAATTATCGACATGTGGGTGATAAAAATTAGTTTCCACTGTGCTGGGATGACTATTAATGTTGACAACATAATCAATATTTCTTGATACTTACTGGAAATGAAAAAATGTTCTTGGAATACTTTTATAGATTTATCAACTACGTTTTGACGCATCATCGACATTTTGTTGTAATAAACTATTACTTTAATAATGAAAACATTCTAAGTATTACCTACATTTTGTAACTATATGCAAAAATATTTCAGGGGCTGATTCTTTGCACGAAAAAAACGTACTAAAAATTTACACAGTCGCGGCATTGCTGGCTATAATTTATATAGAAAATATGACACTACAATTTGGGTATTACATTACCAACAATTTGTATGTACAGGGTGATTCACTATATTTTGACCCCCCCCCCCCGTTTAACTTTTTTGTTTTAAGTTATAAAAAAATGTGAAATATAAAAGTTGCACTATTTTTTATGGATTTTTCGAAAATGGTAGTAGAAAAACAAATGAAGTCTAAATAAAATGGCCGCGGATGTTAACTTTGTTAAGTTAAATGGAACACCCTGTATATTTTTACATATTTGGATAGAACGTTCCCTGTCGAGCATAGTCATATAGGGTTTGTTGGGTTCATCTCTAACAACAAGCGAGATAATATTAAAAAAACGAAAAGAAGGTTTTTTATTAAGAAAATAAGACTTCTTGTAATTGTTAGACCTTTTTCAGGCATTTCTGTTTTTTTTCAATTACGTAAGGATTTACAGATTTAGTTAAAATATATTTTGATATATCGGATATTGATACTGTCCAAAATCAATTCTTCAATTTCTCGGTCCATTTCTCTTATAAGTAAACAATATAAAAACAGCATTTCAAGACATGAGGCTACTTTAAGCATTATAACCGGGTTAAGAGGGTTTTTAGTAATTCAAATAAAATTATTCAATATTATTATCAAAATATTTATTTAAATTTAATGAATAGACTTTTATTCCACACAAAAATATATGTATTTTGAAAATTCAAATTATGGTGAGTAAATGTAGTGTTGTATAAATGTACAATAAAGAAAATAAAAAAGTAGGTATATTAAAATTCATCCTCTGAATATTCTGATGAATTATCTTCGTCTCCTAGATTGATAACGATAGGTTCCACAGTAACGTCAATTAAATTATCGAGTTCCCACATTTTCTCCTCTTCTTTTTGTACATGATGTATACATCTTTGCCAGTTATCTGCAGTTACTCGTTCCAAGGAATTTTTTAACAAAATTTTCACGTCACTTAATTTAAACGTCGTATTATTTCGCGCTACATCTCCTTTTACCTGCGCCCAGACTAATTCGATTGGGTTAAGTTCACAGTGATAAGGTGGTAACCGTAGTACCGTTATTTGGCGATTTGTTGCCATTTCATCGATAACATATTTTTTCTGATCTTTATTAAGATTGACAAGTGTCAGAAGTTCCTTTTTCACCATATTTGTTTCAAAAGAAATGTTTTTTCCGGATAAACATCTGCGTTCATGTCTTCGTGATAGTCACCTGTATTTTTAGATTCAAATAAAAGTAAACCGCCATCTACAAAACCACTGGCACTACCTATATGTGTCACTATTAATCTTCGCCCTTTACCTGAAGGTGCCTTGAACCCTGTTAAAAGTCCATCCAAAAATGCTTGACGAAAACTTTTTACATTTTTATCTTGCCATACTTTTGTTACAGTATATCCCTCGTTGACCCAAGTTTCGTCTAGATAATAAATATTCCTCCCTTCGTCACGGAATTTTCTAATTGATCTTAAGTAGGATCTTCGCCAACAAATAATTTCATCTTTATCGATAAGAACTGACTTCCTGTTCTGCGTTTCCCAGCAAAAATTCAACTCTCGTAAGACGGCCCATAATTTGCTTCTACTGATTTTTGGCAAATCGTTGTCCTCTGAAAGTTCACTTAAAATTTTGTTTAGCGTTGATATTTCTTTTTTAAAATAAAATGAGTACTTTTCTGCGAATGACATTTTTGAAGAAATCATCTATAACGACTTTTGACCTCCCTGTAGATGATTTTGGGGGATTTACAGTATCTTGTTCATTTTTTGTTTCCTTTAAAAGTCTGTAGATAGTCGATTTTCCAATCCCTGTCATTTTTATTAGCATCAGTGTTACCCGATAATTACCTGAAACGAAATATTACAACGCCCATGGCCGGTTCTTATCTCGGGGTTTTATTACTCTCTTTCATTTCCAAACAGAGTATAATCGATTTCAATAAAAGATGGCTCATTTTAAAGAACTAATAATAAAATTTATATATAGGATAGGACATAGGAATAAAAATATTATTTTCCTGCTCAACGGTAGACGAAGCTAATCAGAAAAGTTTTGTAATTGTCTCCGTTTACTAAAAAAATTAATGCAATGATATAGGTTTTTTTTCATGGCTTGACGGAACCATATCTTTTTTCATTTTCAAAATTTGCTTTTGCTTTACAAATTTCCTATAAATTGTCATGAGATACTGACAAAAAATATATAACAAATTATTGCACATACACATTTTATTCAAACCTTGATTATATTAATTAAATCTGCACAAGCAACACGCTTAAATGGAGAAACAAAATCAATTAGAATTTAGAAAATACTGTTCAAAGTGATTACATTTTCCTTTGTTTACATATCATTAACATTTTGCAGCCAATAATTAAGAAAGTTTGACACAATATTTGACATATTTCTGTTTCTTGAGCAAATACGTTTATTGTAACTTGTTTCTGGGATGAATATCCAGACCAACACTTGATACGTTTACATATGTGTAAAAATTGGAACTAATTAATGTAATAACAACAAACGCATGAAAGTCACAATTGTAGCAGACAACTCTTGCTACACGTGTCAAGGTCAGATATATCTAAAGTTTTTCTTGAAAACCATAAAGTTTTTTTAAAGTGTAACAAGAGTAAAAAAAAATTTAAAATTAAATTTGCTGTGAATTAATATTATTTTTCAATTCGGTTAATGAAAAAAAAGTTCGGCACAGTTTTAGGGGTGAGTCATCCCCAATGAACACCTTGTAGTGCTTCAATTAACTTTAAATCATAAATTACAATATTTTGTACACCCCTACATGCGCCTGCCCTGTGCCGGTTCTTATGCGGGACACCCTGCATTTTCAAGCACTTCAGTTACACCCTGTATTTTTTTTATATCATTCACTATCAAATTTTTTCATTGAACAATCTTTTCAAACAGCTTGTGGGTCATCCTGTTTCCATTCTACAGTGTTTCGTCATTTCAATGAATTATCTTCGAAACCCCGCTTTGCCTTTATTTCTAAACGTGACTAATGTAATTGTTACGAAATGACCAAGGTCGAAGGCACTAGAGTTGTTCCTTATTTAAATTGTTAATGCGAAATGAATAGGGAGAAGTCCTTAGTCACATGCCGTGAATGGAAGTGATTAATATTTCTTTGACCTAAGTAGACATAAATACAGGGGGAAGATAAAAATGTCCAACCTTTAAGAATGAAATTTATTATTACAGGTGGTCTGCTTTGAAAAGGAAAAACAGTAATAGCAGGCCACTTTTAACAGATGAAAAAAGGTATTACAGATTTTGTTACGTTTTTGTTGCTATTTTGTTACTAAAATGATTTTGTATTTTAAACAGTTTTCAAATCCAAATTGAATTACAATGGTTATATTTTCGATTTGCGTGATTTCTAACGATGAAAAGGAGATATGAAATAAATGTAGTGGGAGTAAAAAAATTACAAAAAATTATTTTCTAAAATATCTTGTTTCTTTCGTAAACACCTAAGAGAGAATGACAACAACCAAACACTCGGTATTCGGTTTTGTTAAGTAAATGTAATTAAGCTTAAAGTTTACAGCTCGAATAATAATAAATTCTCTCTATTCCGTTTGTTAAACATAAACATGTATCTTAATGATAATATAAACAAACACGTGAATTCCGAATCTTGTTATTTCAGCGGAATGGCTTGCTTACAAAGTCAGCGATACCGACGAGTGTCCCAGGCAGACACTTTATTGATATTTTATTAATGTTAAAGACATTTTGTTACACCAAAATAAATTTGTTTTTTCAACCAATTTCTGAGAAAAATATCGACAACTCTCCGCATACTAGAACACAAACATGTTTACTTTACTTACGATAAGTTTGCAATGCCGTCGCAGTGCAAAATGGTACAATGTTGCCAGGTTGTAATTTTTTTCCGGATATTTAAACTTAATTTTTGATCTAGAATCTAGTTTACTAGGAATGTAACCTAGAACCACATATTATGTAGTCCATTTAAATAATTTAGGAAACAGTAAAATTGTTTTTTTTATTTAGAATTGTGTAATTTTATCAGACATAACCTAATATTTTTGACATAAAGTGAGTTTTTTTTTTGCACAAAATGGAGGACTATAATAATATAGCAATTTTTTAAAAGACATTTCTACGAGCTCATTTCATTGTAGTCAGATAGAAAATGCAAAAATATATAGGGTGTCCCATTTAAAATACCGAACTTGATGTCGACTTCCGGTATAACCGGAAGTAATGGAGAATTCTAGATATTTTAGTTGTGTTCGCTTCAGGGATATTGCCATGTTGCCAAATTTTCAAATTTTTCGAAGCAGTACTTTCCTAAATATCTATCGACGCAGTTTCTGGTGAGACACCCTATATATCGTTCCGTTAGAAAAAAAATGATAATCGCCGCTCATTAAGGTAAGCAAAAATATATAGTGACTTCCAGTCATTAACGCTTATATCTCGGTATGTAAAAGATATCTATAACCACAAAGATAAGACTCCTAACTTCTGATATTGCGGAAAACGACTATTCTGTGGAATATATGTCCCAACTAGTATTATATTCACCATGCTAATACCTAGTAAACAACAAGTAACACATATTTATCCAAAATAATAACTAAAAGGGATACATTTAATCATAACTAATATAAAAACACGTATAGTCTTTCCGAAGTCAGTTGAACATGTATAAAAACACCTAGCAAAAAAATTTAATGAGTTTCTTAGTCGTACCTAAAAAAGCTTTTTGCTAAAGGTAAAAAATAATAATTTGTATATAATGTGTAGAAAATTTCTCAAACAGTTTGATGATAAATTCCATTTTGTTCCGTTTCAAAAGGTCTCCAAAATGCCATGTTGTAATAATAGTAAATAAAACATCCCCCTTATTTCTCCCTTTCGCAATTGTAATATTAGGCGAGCGGTTCACCCCTAAAAAGATGCTTCTAAATGAAGGTAACCGACTAAATTTTTAAAACAAAAACCTACAACATGAAACTTTTATTTTATAAAGTGTATTTTTCTGATAATTTATATATTTTTTAAATATTTTTCGGCGTGGTCAGTCAATTGTTATAAACAAAAATGTTGTAGTAAAAAGAAATTACTTGCCGAACGTCTTTTTATTGTAAAACGGGCCAAATTAAACATATTTTGTCCTTTGACAAAAATTCGAAAAATGCTTCATTTCCGAGATATTTACAATTTAGTGATGAAATCGACAAACTTTCGGATTTTTTTTTTTCTCAAAAACCACTGAACACTTTAATTTTTAAAAAAAGCATAATAATCGGCAGATCTACTTTCAGATATATTTTTTTGGTATAGGTCAATTATTTATCAAAACAAATAGTGAAATTGTAACTCTTGATCCATTGACACATGGATGGAAAATCGAAAATGGTTGTTTGGATTTTAATTATTTCGGAGGCGAAACTGCATTAGATATGCTTCAAAAATATTTTTGTTCATGTAGTGGAAAATTGTAACTGTTTGTCATCGAACCTCTCAGAATGTTCCATCCGAAATTGATGATGACACGCTTATTTCAACTCAAGAACTTGTCGAAAATAACGAAAAACTTATTATTTAAAAAAGAAATTAATATATGTACTTTTATTGCGCCTAATATTTTAAAATAAAAATAAAAGCTAGGTCAATTATTATTATTAGGTTAATTTTACGATTTAAAAAGCTTATTTAGTTTAGTTTTGGTATAACTTTCAAGTCAATTTTAGCCATTTATAAAACCAAAAATCGAATATTTAAAATTTACTAATTACTTGCAAAAACCTTACTCCGGCTACAAAACCAAACAAAATGATCTTTCGAACATTTGTACTGTTAACATATATCAATTTAAAAAAATCATAATAATGTTTATTGTAAATATAATCTAATACAATATATTGTAAAAAGAAAATTTTAATTTGAAGTGTTATCATAATTTTCGTTAAAAGACTTTTTTTACTCGCTTTAGACCTTCAATAAAATGATTGACCCATACCAAAAAAATATATCAAGTAGAAATTCTGCCGATTATTATGTTTTTTTAGAATTAAAATCTGTTCAGTAGTTTTTGATAAAAAAAATTCCGAAAATTTGTCGATTTCGTCACTTTTTTCACATTAAATTGTAAATATCTCGGAAACGAAGCATTTTTCGAATTTGTGTCAAAGAACAATAGGTGTTTATTTTGGTTCATTTTACAGGAAAAAAAGCCATTCGGCCAGTAATTCGTAGATCACACCAAATTCCGCATTGCTGCACTGCACTGCTAGACAATTTGTCAACAACTAAAATTTATGGCCCAGTCGCTCAGTGCAGCTGTTTGTGCGCCAATTACTCGCGCACGCATTCTTCAATTGGGCGTATACATTGCTACCACCTCCACGTTTAGTTGGACCAGACCTGTATAAGGGTATGGCTAAAATATGTAATTGCATTATTTAATAATTTCAGTATATCAGGTATGTGTTTTTGTATTAATTATTCCTACTCAGACAAATCATTTTTAGTTTTTATTTTGGATAACTACTTACTTCTACCGTTTATTGGTTATTGGGGGTATAATTCATTGCCAGTTGGGACATGTAGTTTTTTCCGTACGCTATCCTGTACCAAGGAGCCGATCAATTATCGACTGTAACAAACCGCATCAGAGATTGGCGAGGTTGTAAACAAAAACAACGCGGGAATCTGTTCCAAGGTGATCTTGTCATTGCGAAAAGTGTACCGCAATCGCCCAGTCAAGTTTTGTGGCCAGTCAGGGTCGCAGAAAATAGTTGGATTAGATTTATTAGAATGAAGCACTTTTTACAAACCCCAAAAAAAGTAAATAACGGTCAGTACTCGTTAAAATAAATCACTTTGTGGAAATAAATTCAAAAGTTGACGATGCCAGGCATCATCGCCGTGGGAGGAAATCAAATATAATTTAGATGTAACACAAGGGCGGTTAGAAATAGGTCGTAGGTCGATATAGATTAAAAAAGTGGTTTATCCACTGTGTCGCATATGGGTATATATCATAGCTTAAAGTGAATAAAATCTGTATGTAGTTGGTAGACAGACTGGCAGCCAAACATTTGTTTCCTTAAGAACTGTCATATTCATATTTTAATTTCTACGTGTTAAAAAGACATACATTCAGTGATATGATATGACTACTTATTTTTTATTTCAATTGAACAAATTTTGTAATTCAAACTAATCACCTGCTATTATTATTTTCTTTGTTCGGAGATTACAAACGGAAATTATCACATGTGGATGAGGCGTGCGGGGATCGAAAATCCATAGGCGTGTATACGTAAAAGGCAACAAGATGTAGAAAATATGGAAAAAATATAATAAAACATAACATCCATTATTTTTAGAGGTTTTATCGAGAAAAGTTCAAAAACATTTTAGTAACATTTTGTTTTTAAATTTTAAGTGTTTTCTGTAAAACGATGCCCTCTTGGGCATCGATAACCCACCACCACCAGGCTTACGCCGCCGCAAAATATTGTAATGTGTACTATTAATATATTTATTTAAGTAGGTACTCACATATTTAATACTAATTATCTCAGGAATATTATCACTGTCACACTTTCACTTCACTATTAATATATTTAAATACTTACATATCACATTATTCACATTATATATTTCACATATCACTGTTGCTATCACTATCACTAGAATCATCTTCACCCAAATGAATAATGACTGGTTCTATGAACACTTCTACCGTTGTATCAAGATCCCACATTGTTCCCCTTTCTGTGCATGTCCAATACACTTACACCATGTTTCAGCAGTGACGTGATTAATTGCATCCTGTAATAATAATTTCACGTCGTTTATTGGTGGTGTTTTTTCGTGCGATTTCATTCTTTATTTGTGCCCAAACAAACTCAATTGGGTTTAATTCACAGTGGTATGGCGGTAAACGGAGTACACAAATTCCTCGATCTTTGGCCATCTCATCCACTACATACTTAATGTACTGACCTTTTTCTCTTTGGACAATTTTTAATAATTGTACTTTTAGCATGGTTTCTGTATATTCAATATTTTTCGATTGTAACCAGTCCATATTATTTCCTTTTCTCCATGCTGATGTCGGTAACATTTCAACCCTTCTATTATGATAAGGTGCGTTATCCATCATAACAACTGCTCCTGGCTCCAGATATGATGAAACATATTCAAACCATTTTTCAACACGTCGCTGTTCATATCTTCATGATAATCTCCCGTTTTTCGTGACACAAATACATGCAAACCATTTTCTAAAAATCCCATATCGCTTCCAATATGTGTTATAATCAATCTTCGTCCTTTTCCAGAAGGTGCCTTTAATCCAGTAGAAAATCCATCTAAAAATGCTTGTCTCTTACTCTTAACATTACCATCCTGCCAAACTTTTGATACAGTATGACCTTCGTTTACCCATGTTTCATCCATATAACATATCTTCTTACCAGATGCACGAAGTTCTCTTATTTTTTCTAAGTATTTTCTTCGCCATACTACAATTTCGTCTTTTTCAACGAGCATACTATTCCGATTCCGTTTCAAATATCGAAAATTCATTTCACGCATTATTCTTCTAAGAACCTTATCAGAGAAATTAGGAATATCCTCATCTTCAGCTATTGCAGCTTGAATTTTCTTTATCGTTGGTATTTCATTTCTAAAGAAAAATCCATGAATTTTCCTACGTATGGAGTATTTCACGTCAACGTCGACTTCTATTTTCTTCCTCCCTCGTGTTTCCACTTTTTTCTTCTTTGGATTACTTCTACACTATTTTTTATGGCGCGATAAACAGTAGCAACGGATACTTTTGTCAACGAACTACACATATCAACAGCTTCACTTACACTTGTATTAGAATTTCGCGACCGAATTCCTTTATACACGTTTTTTACCATTATTAATTCCGCATCGCATAGGTTAGGGCGTTTATGAGCAACAAACCGTTTGCTACAACCGGCACTTTGATCCATTTTAATTATTATTCCTACGTTTTAAAACGTCCCGATTGTATTTTTTTAATTTATAAATTTACTATAGTCACGGAATATGCAAACCCTCGCGCGCGCTTGTAGTTTGACGTTTCTAACTACGGCTAACTCGAATTCTACGTACGTCCGTTTACACCCACTAAAAAGAGCATTTCCCTATCTGTAATAAGTGCGATAGACAGAGATAGGATATAAATCGCGTTCAGTGTAACTCAGTCTATGACTGTTATAGATCCTATCGATGTGCAAAGAGAGCGGTACATCATTTAACATAAGCAAATAATATTGAACCGTTATAAAAATCATTTTAAGTTTTATACACTTTACGGTAATAGTGTTTCTATATTATGTATGAATCACTCTATAATTTCGACCGCGGAGTATAGTATTAAAATTAATCTACTATCTCACGTATGGTAATACTTTAAAGATAACTAAATATTTCGATTTCTACATCGTTAAAATCTTAGACTTTGGACTATATCCAAAAATTTCTTGGGTACAATTAACTACCCCTAGTTCAGCTTGTAACTCCGCCACTGGAACCGGTATATGAATATCTCTGTATGTATCAATGCGGCAGGTTGTATTTCTCTTTAACGCATTTAAAAAAGGTGTGAAAGTTTGCTGTATTTTATCTTATCTGTAGGTACAGTTGTTAATCTATTTTTTTTTCCAGCTAATGCACTCAAATGCTACAATTGCAACTCCAAAGACAGCGCCACTTGTTCTTGGGGCCTGACCTCCTTCACTTACAACACCGAGGAGTGCGCAAGCGCTGGTCTGTTGGACAGCGTGATTGGCCCAAAATGCTACAAGATCGCAGCTGAAAGTAAGTAGATACCTGTGGTAGATACTAACACAAACACAAACGCGACATAAGCAGTTTCACTCTGTTCTGTTGTCGGCATTTGTTTTCGGTGTAGAAGTCCTGAGCAGGGCCGTAATCAGAATTTTTTACATGTGCGAGAAAGACTATTAAAGTAGATAATATTTAAAAATGCTAAAATTATAAATGTGAAGAACTGATTACAGTTTTATTACTACTTTGCTATCGTTTTCCAAGCGCCTTAGGTAGTTTATTCAATATTCATTGGTGGCAATGTATTTTGTTATAAATTATTAAACGTCGGAAACTTTGTGGCGACAGTCAAATAAATAAACAGTAGTAATCTATGTAATACGAGTAAGCCGGAATACGCGTTGTAGTAGCAGAAATAGGCTAAATCTGTGATCAAGCCGTGTACCGCTCTATGCTCACGATACACAATGCTACTGACTGCCACAAAAACGTGCCATACACTCGACCAAGCAAATCGTCAAACTCACACACGCACAAACGACAATGAAATGTACGGTCAACGTTCCTCAGAAAAAAACTTCGTTCACCGGTACTCCAGGCCGACAGGGTAGGCATTAGGGCGTCGTATCGAATAAATTGATCGATGCGAAGCTTCAGATCAGAGGCAAACATGTAAATGTTATTGTTACTGTTAATTATTTTCTACAGCCGCTTTCCTCATGATTAAGGAGTTATTATTTTGTTAACTTTCGCTGGTACTTATTATTACGTTCTATATATTTTATGGTAAATTTCCTGTGAAGCGTTTAGTGTAGAATTTACATTCGAATGAAATGACTAAAATCGTTATTCCAAAGATTCTGAGTTTTGTCTTGTTTTTCGGATAATATTGCTATTTGATTTCAGTTATTATACGTTTGGTAAAGCCAATAGAATTTGGAACCCCATTTCGTCTAACGAAGCACAACAAAACTCCTGTAGATGTCGCTACACAAAATACGTTTGTAATAAAAATTGTACTATTATTTCATTCATAGGATTCGGGAATTTTTAAGACCACAAGACGAAGATCCTTAACACTACGATAAAACATGCATTTATTCGTTCAATTTGCTGAATATATATTTTGTATATAAAGTTAATATTTTAATTATTTACTTGTGGATACAGGTACCTTAAAAATGCTAAAATTAATTTGCAGGACTTATAATAGTTTTATTATTTAACATATTATCCTCAGCATTTTATTTATTAAATTAAAAAAAGTATAACTGTGGGTGTGGGTACATATTTTTGAGAGATTAAAAACAATAGAGAATATTTCTTACATCCACAATACTTCAAACAAAGGCAGCAGCATATCTTGGTTGTTTACGCGAGGATCAAATTTTACCGTGACACAACATAGCCAAATCACCCACGACAGTAGAACAATTTTTCCATTAACACAATTACGGTGTTACAAATTTTTATACATAATACGTACTTGATAGTCACCTTGCGAAGTTATTTATAGACGTCTCGCAGCCAGAATTTTTATTCGGCACCTCTTTTTCTGAGGATAACTTTTTATCGATACTGAGAAAATACCTTAGGAGGTACCTTATTTACAGGAATGACGTAAGTCACGAATAATGCAATATAGAGGTGAACTGTACTTCCTTTTTTTCGAGTATTCAATAAATATGTCGTAAAAAATGACATAAAGTGTATTTCAAGAATTGGTGATGGTGTAAAATTTTACGTACATTTAAGTGTTTTTACTGGAAAATTTTATGTCATGGCATCATGCATTAAAAAATTGTGGCAATTTCAAAAAATAAACTATGGTATTTATTATGTAAAAATGTTTAAGCAATTTAATAAGAGGAAAAATATACGCAACATAAATTTGCATTGTTTACCATGACTTTAACGGTAGCTTTTTTTGAGAAAATATAGTTAGATAGCGCCCAAAAGAGATTGGACATCCTCTATGATGGAAAGTAATTTTAAAACTTGAACAAATTGATTTCGTGCATCTTTTATTGATATTACCAGAGCTATGAAAAAATCCAGCTTAAATGGAACTCCTTATACAGGGTGATTTAGTCATAATGTCATTAATTTTAAGGGAAGATAAGGAAAAATGAATAGAATACGAATATGCGTGTAAAAAAAATACTGCATTTTTTTTTACCTAGATACAAGATTTTTTTACATTTTAAATATTAAGAAGTATGTATTATTAATTTGTTAATGGAAGCAAATGTATAACGATAATAATTCTTTTCGAATGTTAGGTTTTATTACAATTTAGTATTTTTAATATTGTTAACGTTTTCACTACATTTTGTAATTTTTTTGTACCTATCATGTTGAATTAATTATTGAGTTTGTGGTATGTATACTTAGTGACTTATTGCTTTTCAATGAGTTTAATACCTCCCTATTTAAAATGCCAGTGCGGCTAAAACGACGCTCATAGCTCCATAGCACTTTGTTAATAAATAAAGTTGAGATTCGCTGCAGTTTGATTTTAAAACCAATTGCAAAATTCAAGACGACTGAGGAAATCAGCTGTTTCTCTTCAAAGTTAGAACGCTCTGTAGTCCGAAAAATTAATGACATTATGACTGAATCATCCTGTCTATCTGCAAATAGACACAGGAAAGGAATCGAGCTTCTTTATGAGAAAGTATCGTCATGAATATCTAGTAAATCACGTCGTCATCGAATATGGTTATAATACGTAAGAAAAACTGCAATATATGATATAATTATTACAACGACTTTATTTTTCTAATGAATATAGCTTGCTGGCTAAAATATAATCGCTAAAAACTTCCTTAAGCCTATACAAAGTTTAAGAAGTTTGACTGCCATTACTTTAGCATGAGGCAGAGTAATCATAAATGAACAGCGGGTACTAATATTGGGGAGTTTCATCACAACGTGACACAACAGCCTGTATATCTGTATATACCGGGTAGGAAAGTACCGATGGTCTATCTGAAGTTACGTGAGAGCGATAAAGTAAGCCATAGAAATCCATGTGATAGACAACGATGGGCATAGTGAAGGAGTCTAATAATCACCGCCCATTTCGCCCTTCTACAAATAAGAAGTGGATCTTATTTGTGGAAGGGCGAAATGGGCGGTGACTATTAGACGCCTTCATTATAGCCATCTTTCTCTATCGCACGGATTTCTATGACTTTCTTTATCGTTCTCACGTAACTTCAGATAGACCATCGGTACTTTCCTACCCGGTATATATGTATATCTATATCGAGACAATTTATGAATGGTTCTTTGAGTGCATGGTTTCGCCTTCGTTGGCGCTTACAAATAATGGATTATTATTGCAAACACATGAACAAAATAACGATAAATAAATTGTTGCCAGTATTTATGGTTAAGCACTTTTTAATGTTTGTTTGATATATCCGGAGATCTGTCACGTAAATGCTGGAATATTTACAGCGAATTGATGACTTGTATTTATGGGCAAGTTAAATATAGAGCACGGTTGTAGACCCTAAAAAACGATATAATAATCGATAGATGCCTATAACGTACTGTGTTTGTTAGACTTCACGGAATAATTTGTCAAGGTGTTCCTTTTTTTAAGGCGTTTCGATCCGAGGTCATACATTGGACATGCTGATATTACACATTAGGAAATTAGCGTGCTATACAGGTTGTTAAAGTTTTGAAAATGTCTGTTTTCGTTCTCAGAACTCTAATATCAAATCGGCTGAATGTTATTTTTTTCGATAAATTATAGAATGTTAATATTTTAATTTTGTTTCCTAAAAGACACCAGTTAACTGGAACGAAAGAGACTTTTTTCGAAAATTGCCATCAAAAATCACTACACAAACTCGCCGGCGAGTTGAAAGTTCGTGACTTCTCCATGAAATATGCTTACCTTAGAAACGACAAAATCCAAACAACCAAGGCGACTTTGCAAGATTTCGAATAATGTCGAAATGAATTGAATAAGAAATGTCAAAAAATAAAACCTAATCTGTATTTCATGAACCATAAAGAACTATAAGAGCAGATAAAATGTTATACACCCCACAGCAGTTAAGTATAATTTACTAGTCTCGGACTCTATTGCTAGGCCCTCGCTCCACTCGGGCGCAAAATCGTCCTCGACTGGTAGATAATACTTACAGACAGGCGGGATCTGTTTTCGTGTAGATGTTTTATATAGTATCGCTAATTTTTGTTTTAATGGCTCCAAAACGATATAACAAAACATAATTTCACTATGCGCTCGCTTTAAGACGTGTGCTAAACTTATTATTAAACAAATAGTGAAAAAATTGGAAAAAATTCAATTTTTTTTTCTTTTTTCAGCACAGTTCAAAAACTATTCATTTTAGAGAAAAAATTGAAGTGGAAAAAAATATTCGTAATTAAATTTTACACATAATGTACCTATTTTCAATTTAAAAAGTACAACAAATTATTGCAATATTTAAAAGTACTTATATAGATCAAGCAAATTAAATTTTTACTCGAAAAAAGTCCTATCCGGTAGATTTTTGTAAAATTGTCTAAAGGAACATAATACAAGACATCTCTCGTCTCGTGAGTCAAAAACGTTTATTAGCTAACTTTTCTATTTAAACAAATAAGTGAGGAAAACAGTTTTTTCACTTTGCAGGGAAAACCATCAATTTTAGCGAATACCTTTTCTTTAAAGGGCTCGTG
>NW_019417362.1:409340-417535 GCF_000390285.2 Anoplophora glabripennis | reverse complement strand
GCTATAAACAAATAGAATTGTGCGAAAACTATTGCACCTACAGCGCCCACTTTTGGCACACTTTTGAAGTATGACAAAACCCTCAACTTGTCATAGGTTTTATAAAATTTTAACAATAAATGCGATAGAGTAAAATTATCTTCAAAATGGGCACTTTTCTTGTTTTTTTGCAATAACTTTTTTGTTTATTAACCGATTTTAATTTAACCAGTCTCATTTTGTAGATAATTTTACTCCCTACAAGCTGTCTGCGAGTCACTTTTCGCTAAAATTGATGGTTTTCCCTGCAAAGTGAAAAAACCGTTTTCCTCACTTATTTGTTTAAATAGAAAAGTTAGCTAATAAAAGTTTTTGACTCACAAGACGAGAGATGTCTTGTATTATGTTCCTTTAGACAATTTTACAATAATCTAACGGATAGGACTTTTTTCGAGTTTCTCTTTTATTTTCGCTAATTTTCCTGGTGTAATGTGCCTGACTTCGAATTGATGTTGGATCTGATATTTGAAGTGAAAATTCTCTTTTTCAGACAAGGAGGGTGGGGAATACATCGCCAGGGGATGCTTACCACCAGGCACCATCGGTTGTAACGCCATCGCTTCGGCCATAGGTTGGATCTCTTCCCAGTCCAGCAACGATGCAGATAGCTTGAAGAACCTCAACTGCTACACTTGCGATTCCGACAAGTGTAACTCCGCTCAAAGACTCACCGGAGTCACCTTTATTGGGCTCATCTTGGCAGCCGCCATTTTCCTCTTTTAAGTAACACATTCCTAAATAGGTACGTGATGGGTTGCTGGGACGGGGAATTTGCACTTGCGGACTGGTATTTACTCTTCTTTTTATTCAGATTATACTTTGAAAACAATTTTATGGTTAGTTTTTGCTCAAAATAAGTTCGTGGCTCGTCAGTACTATTGGTTGATGATGTAGTCATAAAATTGTAATTGATTTTTCTCATTTTTGTACAATTTGGTCGTTTTTGCAAGTTCTCTGTAACGTCAAGTTAGATGTGCTGGTCTATAATTTTAAATTGTAGGTTTATTTTAAGTTATAAGTAAGACAATATTCCATATTTCTGATTTTCTTTCAAATGCGTTGTTTTTGGTAATGAAAAACTTTGTAGATCTGCAAAATCTTGTTCCCTTCGTCGAATATTGTGACTGTGACATATCCAACTCGATATTTTAATTGTTAGTGTTGCCCAAAGTTACCATTATCTGTCCTCAATCCAACCATTTCTTTTATACCTTTGTACCTATATTCCGTTTTTTGAAGGAGTTTGATAATAAACCATCTCATTCTCTTATTAATTTTAATTTGAAATGTATATTTGGATCATTACTATGCTCACAAAGAGATACATATATACATTTAAAATTTTTATCCATATCCACTATAGATTGATATTCTGCTATATACCAAAACCATATTTTTATATTGTACCAGATTTTATAACTATATTCGTTTTGAAATATATATATATATATATAATATATATCCAGGTGTCTGCAAAGACATGTCTTTATGAAAGGCAATAAATGTTGCTTACTGTGACTTTTAATCGTAGAGTATTGAGAATTTCTTGGGTATAAATTTTTTATTATGTTATTGAAAATGCTGCGCTAGTTAGAAATATGAATATTCATGTTTTTTTGTTAATATAATGGAAAATTAATAAACACTTTTTGGTTACCCCGTCTTTTTTTTTCCCTTGGAAGTGAAGGCTTCAGAAAATGGCGACAAGAAATCCAGGAGATTCAAGGACACTAATAAGGCAAGTATTTCTTTCGAATAAATTTTGTTATTTATAATTTCATAATATAAATACCACTTTGTTATACAGAGTATTCCACATAACTTTTATACGAATTGTCTCATTCATTTATCTTCCATGAGTAAACATGGCCGATTTTACTGTTTTTTCAGACAGTATTGTAGGCAACCTACAATGCATGTGAAGGGAGATGGTGCCTGTAACCGGTGACGTAACACATCTGATTGAATTTGAATATTTTTCATTGTTGGAAACTAAACAGAATCATTATTGATTACTGCTTGAGTTTTTTTGCTACGTTACTTGTTATGTACTGTTTGTGTGGCGAACATCCACTCAACAAATGTAACTCCCGGCGAATGGTGTGGAATTGTGCATGAGCTGCGACTAAAGCCCGCCGTTATTTGAGGTTACACTAGCTTTTCCAGCGGCGGGGTACGAAAATTACTAAAAAAATTTTTAAAAAAATTAAGTTTTTACGACTGCCGCTGGGCGCAGGGATGGTCAGATCGAAATGATTTTGGTGTCGTTATGTAAGTTGGACATTTCTGCATCGAATACACGTGGTCTTGATATTTCCATTATTTGGGTTCCCATTGGAAGGAAAATGAAGAGTCTCAGTGTTCAAGTAATAATAAATAATAATAAAAACTTTAATAAGCTAATTATTTGGCGTTTATTCTTCAACGGTTTTTTATGCAAATCATTTAAAAGGAATTTTATGCAGATTTAGAAATTAAAAAATATACAGGGTGTCCCTGAAAAGGATGGACAACGCTTGACCACAGGTTCCTTGGATGAAAATAAGACCATTTAGCTTAACTTACCTATATACAAAAGTGCAGGCCTACTGAGATATAGCCTTCGTTTATGGATTTCGAGTAGAATACGCATTTTTTATACATTAAATATAGGCAAAAATTCCGATTTATAAAAAATAATTTATAACTGCAGTCTCAAAGCAGGGAATAATAATGAAAAAACGTCACATTAAAAAAAATAACCACATTTTTGGTATTAGTATTATCAATCGATAAAACAAAAATTAATACTAATATTTTAAATAAACAATATCAACTAATAATGTAAGAAAGTCAACATTAACATAAACAAAAATTAATACTAATATTTTAAATAAACAATATCAACTAATAATGTAAGAAAGTCAACATTAACATTTTAAATAAACTGATATTTGTACCCGCGTTAAAATAATATTACAGTAAATGCTCAAAGTTACTTTCTTGTTCTTAAACGCAAACATTAGTTCTTCGAAAATTATAAATTATCCAATAATTGTGCATTACCTCTCATAACATTAATTTCATGTTGTATTCTTTCCCATATTCGTTTTCTGTATTTACTGAAAAGTTATTTTAAACTGTGGTCCTCACCGCTCCCCAAATGAAATAATTATATGGGTTTAGGTCCGGGGATCGAGGTGGCCATTTTAAAGAGGCATTATTTCCTCTACCTATCAACCTGTTAGACCTTTAATAATCTGTAATACCTGTAACCTGTAATAACTGGTCTTTTAATACTCTATTAAAGAAACTTTTTGAAAGCCAATCTCTGCCGCTAAACACCTTTTATTTACTTGAGGAATTTCTTCGACCCATTCCAAAATTTGTTCCTCCAGCTGAATAATTCCGGCCGTACTCTATCCACGATTTAATGTTAGAGGTAAAAAATGTCCAGTTTCCCGAGGGCGTCTCTCCGCATTAGCAAACGTTTTGTGATTTGGAGTTCGTCGATTAGGAAATCTTTCAGCATATGTTCGAACAGTAGCACAACAATTTCCTTCGTATTGCATACACAAAATTTCGCTTCAATATCTTCATTTTGTTCCGAAGATATTTAGAGATATAACTTTTGAAAATTTGATCGCCTTGTATCTCAAAAACGATGTAATTTCAACAAAAAGTATTTTTTCTTCATCTGTGAATTTACTTGGAAAAAATTCGTGACATCCTGTATATTATACGTAAATGCTACAGTGAACACAGCGGTTTTTCGAAAAAAAAATATAGAATCATTTATGAGTATTATTTCTAATTTATCTTCGTTGTTCCTAAAATTTCCGCAAAAAACTATTATTCGCCTGTTCAACAAACTGTTTCCCATTATATCTGAAAAAGTATCAATCTGGCAACGGCGCGGTTACTCTATTTGGTATCAATCGGACAATCCTCTTAAGTTACAGAAGATGTATCATTAAATAAACGCTCTGTATATTTTTAATTTATAATAGAAAAATAATTTGTAATTGGTATTACAATTTTTTATATGTTTGATCCGCTCCTACGGAATGCATCTAGTGGAGTTGCAATATTCGCAAGAGTTTATTTGCATGCGATCAGCATGTGAAGTTTTCAAGTTATCACAGAAAATTGCCTCTTCTTCCTTAGGAATTACCCTGCATCCTCGGTAAATCCCAGATTTGTACATATTGAAGCCTCGCGTTCCTAAAAAAATCGGAATTAGAACAAAAAAAAAAAAAACATTACACAAATCGACGCGTTACTACGAAAACATACTAGTTCAGTTGGTTGCATTGGCGTTGAAATGCCCATTGAATGATTGAAACCGTGCATTTATGATAAACTTATACAGGGTGTCCCGAAATTAATGGGACACAGAGCAAGAGTAGATTCCTTACATCAAAATAATGCGATTAAGTCAAACTTACCTTGGTTCATTTGTGGCTAATAAACAAGTTACAGGGCGTTAAAGTTGAAATTTTGAATTCGAAATTCTTAAAACTCTTAGAAAGTTTTCAAAGGATTCTTTTGAAAATTTGGATTAGGGGGTTTTCTGGGACGAGAAAAACGAATTCGTACTTAATTTTGCTGTAGACGCTAAAGGGCGCTAGGAAATGTACTCCTGGTTGATAAAAACTGGTTATAACTTTTTTATCAGTGTGTGTACGAAAGTTTTAATAGAAAAATATTGTTATTTTTTTTTTCACAAAATCTGAGATGCACAATTCTGAAAATGCGGACTCTTAAGGATACTGCAATAAAAAGGATTGTATAGTGGACTAGGCTAGGCCCTAAACTCCGGGTCCGAATCGTTCTTACTGCACCTCAATAAAAACAAATGGCTTCTTAAAGGTACGGTATCCGCGTGCTTGCATAAACTGGAAATGAAATGCAGGTATGCGAACTTTTATTACCTGTACTTTATGATCTGCTGGATATCGATGCGACGGGCGTAGAGCAGATGATATGAACGTGCATGTTTCCGCGGTTCCCCATGCACAGATGTTTTTCGGAAATATTATTCAACTTTATACATTATATTTCTATTCTGATTATTATGTTAACTCTATTCATGAAATTTTATGAATAAATTATGTTTTCCTACAAATTATTGCATTTTGTTCTTATTTGGAAAGCATGTTTTCCAAGCTAAATTTAAGAGCATGTTTTCGTAGTAACGTGTCGAAATTATGATGGTAGGTTCTACGTCACAAATCAATAAAAAATTTCTACAAACATGTGTCCCCGGTAACGATTCATTTTCGATATATAGTCTGTTGAAATTAAAAAAAGTTAATAGGTAAGTCTGTCAATCATTGGCACATATACTGGTAAACAAGCATCAGCATTAAGAACGCTGGAATTTCGACGCCGCCGAATATCTTAGGGACTGGATAAATCCATTTAATTTCAGCGAAAGAATATTATATCTTCTAATTTACTCGCCATTTTTTTTGTTTATAATGAGCCTACAGCATATTTGAATAAATTGAAAATATGGCTGGTTAGTAAACTCACCTGTTAGTGTTATATCCAAAGCGAGACAAACAATATTACTCTGTAGCTCGTTGGGGTACTGTTTCTCGCAATTTACACTTCTGACGTTGAACAATTCTGGATCTTCACATTCTCTCCCAGCGTCACAATCGTAGCATATCAAGGCTGACGTTGCTAGTAACAAAAAAGCAACAAACAGTTCTTTCTAGAAATGTTTAGCAACAATTGTTGATTGCCTGTTGCTTAACAGGAACTGAGAAAAAACGGAATTGCGGACAGATTTGTTCACCCTGCAGTTGTAAGTTTTAAAAATAATTGTATAACACTAAAAAGTGTAAATTGAAAATCTATACGATAAAAAAACCAAAATTGATTAACGCGTTTTTGAATTATTTAAAAAATTACAAATTTTCAGGAATTTTGAGGCAAGGAAATAGAGACGACACTAATTGTAACAAGATTTCGCAATGTTGCCAATATAAATCGAACTAGAATTTAGTTGCTTACCAAATTTTATTGTTTAAATTTAGTTGGTATCAATTGAGTTTCACGAGTTTCTGGTGGAGGTAAAATAACCTCACTTTAAATAAGGTTCGTTTGTTTATTTTTTAATAGTTTATGGATTACAGAAAATTTAAGGAAAGTGCCATTCGTTCACATTTTTATTTGTTTTGTTTTTTTTATAGACATTGGCTTTTCTATTACCATCAGAAAAATTAGTAAACATTTTGTATAGCAATAAGTCTAGAATTTCTGTAAATGAATCTAAATAAAAATCTAACTATTATAAGTCTTTTAATTTGCATTTAATATTACGCTTCCTAAAAAAAATGCAGCGGTGTTATCAGCCAGGGGTTGATTGTTGATTGTTGTGAAATCATTGTCAAACTGCAACTACTGATCCTTCTGATCTATTCATCTGCACTGCCCTCTCATTTTTTCTTCGTCGACCTTTTAATTCCTGATACCACACAATTGTTGTTTTACCTAAATACATTAACATTTTTTGGTATATATTAAGATAATCATTAAGGAATATTGCCACGGTAAAAAAATATACCTTGTGTATTCTTTCTAACCTAAAAAAAATATTTTGGTGTTGATTGAAATATTCGTTCAATATTTCAGTCAAGTCTTTAATACTTATTGCACCCAAGGATTACACCAATTCACTTACCTTTCATAAACCTATTTAGCAATATAAACTAAACAATATAATACTTTTATAACTTGGTAAAAGTTAGTAGTTTAGCAGATGACTTTTTGTGATTTTAAAATTAGTATTTGTGGAAAATATAAGATCGTGATATACAATTAGTTTTACGTTACATATTTACATAAAAAACAAGAAAAAGTACCACAAAATTTTACGCTTAATTTATTATTATTGGGTGTCATTATGCATTCATTTTATTACTTTGGTATTATTTTATTTAATGAAAACTACCTACAAATTATTTTAAATTTTCCCGCGACACCACTTTGATAATAAACTGACTTTGGTAAGTAACTAGATATATTAAGTTGGCAACGCTACAAAATCTTGTTACAATTAGTGTCGTCTAGGAAATAGGTCTATCTTGAGTCCAGGGTCTGTGGTTTTCCGTTGTCCAGATACGAGACACCCTCTATATGGATTTTTTATTGTCAAATCTATGTAGTTAGCAGTTCACGTAACCTCAGATTAAAACGAACGAATTCATTTTAAATTATTATTTTATGCTTTATAACTTACACTTATTATTAAACTGTAAATAGACCATTGAAGTTATACTGGTTAATTTTTTGCGCACAAGCACCAAAGTTTTACATCAATGTATACTTAATTAAAAGAACTTGCAGATATGATGTTTAAATTGCTTTGTACCCACTAAACACGAAACGTAAATGAAACGTTGCAAATGAGCTGTTTTACTACACATTTGAAACAATAACTAGAAACGTTGCTGTCTCATTACTGTAGAGGAATATGATCGTTTGTATCGGCCACGACGGCATGGGTCCTTGGTGGAGACCTCGGGAGTTCTAATCGAGTTCCACGCTGTGCGCCATGTCGCGATATATGACCGTTTGTGCCTAATATTTGAGAATTGTGCGGGGAATTTGTAACATGGGCTCGCCGCGAAGACGTCGAAGCAGGACTTCGAGCCCCACGTCGAGCGCCATGTCGTGAAGTATGATCTGAATGTTGTGTTTGGTCGGCATGGGTCCTCAGTGGAGGCATCGGGAGTTCTAATCGAGCTCCACGTTGGAAACCATGTCGCAACCTGTGATCTGGGATGTTAGTTCCCTTGACCGGGTTCCGCGGCAGGAACGCACGGAGTTCACGGGGATCGTCGCTATCGACGCCCGGTCGCACTATATTCTCTGACGATTGGAATCTGTGGTGGATATGACCTACAGACGTGGTGTCTAGGACACGAGCTCGCGGGGGAGATCTCGACGAAGAAGGTCGAGCTCCGCGTTGAGCGTCGTGTCGGGTTAGACTTTCTTGATATGGACCACTTAGGCGATGATCGTATGTTCGGGGGAAATCATGAGAATGGACGGGCGACGTACAAGTATTGTTTTGATAAAAAAGGCCGGCTTCGTCACCTATGACGTAGTCGGCTAAGGGGTTTTCGCTTACTATGGCACCCGAACGCGATGCGCATTGCTCC
>NW_019417362.1:372330-404569 GCF_000390285.2 Anoplophora glabripennis | reverse complement strand
CCATATTAGAAACTTTTTCAGTGGCTTCTCAAAAAGAAAAAAATTCTTGATAAAAGTTGCTGCATCCCCAAACTAGAAGAGCAGTTATTTTTTTTAATATACAATAACATTTTTCAGTTAAATTTTTTGAGAAATCAGAAAAAATTGTCTGGATTACGAATTAAGTCATTCACAATACAAATAAAAATATTACAAAAGAGTATTAGAAATATTTAAAAAATTACTGACACTGTTTATACTGTTTCAAAAACGCTTCTGAAATGGAAATTATCTAAAGTTGAGAGCATTATGAGAACAATATGGTATAAAAATTATTATGTTACTCAAACATTTCTGAAAATATACTGAAACGTAAAACAAAAATATCGAGTGCATAAATGGAACATCAAAAGAATGTTACTGAAACCAATTTTTAGAAACGTTTCATTGGAAGCGTATTTTGAGGCGAACATCTTCGGTTTCTATTGGGTTACCAGAACGTTGCATGGATTTTTTATGAAACGTTTCAAGAAAAATGGATACGTTTCTGGAACATGTCAGAAACTGAAAAATGTTTAGTGGGTACCATAATAAACACTAATAATTCAGTTGAAAACTTTTAAATTTCAGTTATGTTTCCAATAACTTTTTACATTTAACAACAGATCTGATGAATTACACTTGTCCAGCTTGTTCATGAAGCGACTTTAAGAATTAATTCATGAAGAAATTAGTAATGTAAAATAGATATTACAAAAAATGTCAATGTTTCTCATGATTCATATTATTTTCACTTAACTATAAATAAACATATATTTACCTGCATTCAAGAAAACTAAAACGGCAATACTTATAGAAATTTTAGCACTCATTTTTAAATACCATCAGTTGCAATTTCGTATAGAATTAATTGTTTTAAAGCAATTTCTTCGAATACGATTAAATGTTTTAGATCAAGTTAGGTCAAAAGGTTATCATTTTTTCTCCCCTTATCAAAACTACATAATGTAAGTTGTACGTTAAAGTTATACGATATTTAATTTTAGCAAAATATAAAAACTAAATTTTTAATATTTGTTTACTATTCATTTATAGATAGATAGTTTCTAAAAGATGTATACAGGGTGATTCAGTCATAATGTCATTTATTTTAAGCACGTATTCGGAAGGCCAATAAAGACAGAAACTGAAAAAAAAAATCTCGACCTTTTTAAAAATAAGTAGATTACCCCGTAACTCCCGATAACTCGGCGCCCTACTTCGCAATAGTAGGTTATTGATTATATATAAAAAAAAATAGGGTTAAAAGGAACATGATGTTCAAGCAATTTTATTGCATGAATCGTTCAAAGGGTCATTTTAGATGAAAAAACCGCGGAGTGCTTTTAAATTAGAGGGTGGAAATTGGAGATAGGGGTGAAAATGCACCCCTTTCAGATTTTTTATTGTGGCACGAAAACGAAGAAAAATTTCCCTATAGTTCATAGGAAAAATTTTGTAGAGAATTGAATTTCCCATCGAAACGGCTTATTTAAAAAATTTAAAAGAAAAATGTTATGCAAAAATCGTTAATAAACAATTTAAAAAAAGTAAAAAATAAGATTTTTTGATTTTTTTACTTTTTTGGCCGTATTTTTTTTATTAGATGAAGGCAAAGAAAATTGCTGGACAAAAAAAACTAGACGAAATTCCCTTCAAAATGATGCATTTTCAAAAGTGTTTGGACTAATATTGACCGAGTTATAACCGGTCAAACTTAAATATTTTTTAGATTTTCGTCGTTTTTAACATAAATTAGATTGAATGTATTGTACAGGGTGGGCAAATAAGCGAGGTAAGCGGCTGTATCTCAGAAACTAATGATCGTAGAGAGTTACGGTAAAATACTTTATAGGTAAAGTGGGCAAGGGAAAATGCTGGAAATTATTTTCAAGTTTCCAAGATGGCCGCCAGTGGGCGTTTCCACCATCTTGAATTACATAAAGTTACGTTTCTCGCGATTTTCCCCAATGAATGTAACAAAAAAGTATTTGCGTTTTAATGTTAACTTAAAGTCGAACATTTTTTGTAAAAACAATTTTTCTCTATCTTTCGAAATAAAGTGGTGGGGGGTATTTGAATGTTGTTTTAAATAAATGCCTGTAACTTCGAAACGGCTTAATGGATTTGGATAAATTTGGTATCATTGAAAAGAGCATTTCTTGGGCTTTTAGGTTTCTCGTAATCATGACAGTTGCGACCTACACGGCCGCCGATAGAGGGCGTTATTCGATATTATAACCAAAATATTGGATTTTCTCAAAAAATTTAAATGCGATGATATGACTTTTTTTAGACTAGAAAATAGACAAATGACCAACCAATAAGCCTGCGCAAACCGCATCTTAATATCTTTTTCCTAACTCAAATTATTAAAAAAAAATACTAAACCAGGAAAATTCATATATCCCCATTTAAAAATGCATCGGTTGCTTTCGATAAGAAGGCAAGTAGTAGGCCATGGAAATAAAAGACAAACTCCTCTCTAAAATATTCACAAGAAATGTCAGTTTATTTAGTGCTGTGATTTTAAGTCGCACGTTTTCGTATTTATAAGCGATTTTCCTTTTAAATAAAGTTGTGGTCCTGAAAAGGACCGATTTTGAAAAAAGATTAATGCCTTCTGTGTTCAAATTGCCTTCCGTCATATTCCACACATTGTTCCAGTCTTTCTTGAGTCGACAGAACCGCAGCCTCGATTTCTACCGCTGATAGTTGACGAATTGAGTTTCGAATTCTGTTTTCCATATCCATTCGTGTTGTTGGTGGAGTTTGAAAAACAATGTCTTTTAAGCGTCCCCACAAGTAAAAATCAAGACATGTCAAGTCCGGAGATCTTGCCGGCCAAGGAAATAGGCTTCCCCTTCCTATCCAGCGTTCTCGAAAGGTCCCGTTAATATGGTTTCGGACATTAATTGAATAATGTGCCGGACAACCATCTAATTGCAGAAACATAGTTCTCCTAGTTTCGAGTGGCACATCTTCCAACAAAATTGGCAAGTCGTTGATCAAAAACTCTAAGAAGCGGTTACCAGTTAAAGCTTGATCAAAAAAATAAGGTCCAATAATTCTGTCCCCAATGATACCGCACCACACATTTAGGCTCCAGCGTCCCTGGTGCTGCACTTCTCTTAACCAATGCGGATTTTCAGCGGACCAATAATGCATATTATGACGGTTTACTCTACCATCACTACTAAAGGTAGCCTCGTCGGTCCAGAGAATTTCCGTTAAGAAATTTCTGTTTTCCTCAAGCATGCCTAGCATCCATTGACAATAATTTAATCTATTATCGAAATCTTGTTCATTTAGCGCCTGGTGCAAAACTATGTGGTAAGGATGTAATCTAAAAGTAAAAAACAACATATGCGTAAAAATAATATAATCAGAATAACACTGAATTGTGTATTTGAGAGTATGTGCTAAGATACTTGGAATAAGATAAAATTATTTACCTATAATCTTTCAAAATATTTCTAACAGTTGTTCGTGCTATTCCCAAGTCTAGAGACAATGTTCTAGTTCCTACATGTCTATCAAATTCTATGTAAGCCAAGACATTGATAATGTTTTCTTCGGTCCTTCCATTGCGACGCCTGCGACGTTTAGGACGACGAAAACTTCCAGTATCGCGTAATCGCTGTACCAAGCGCGGAAACATTCTTCTCCCGTAATGACGGCGATCTGGATACCGTGCCGCGTACTGTCTTGCAGCTATAGCTGCATTTTGAAAACACTCGAAATAAATCGCAATCATGTCAACGGCTTCATTATTTGTGAGAGGCATTTTGATTAAAAAGTACTCAAATTATACGCAATCAACAATATTAGGCTGCGTGTGACAAAAGTTTGACGTTACTTGGCAATATTTTTGTTAGGCGATTGTCGTGTCCATGGCCTACTACTTGCCTTCTTATCGAAAGCAACCGATGCATTTTTAAATGGGGATATATGAATTTTCCTGGTTTAGTATTTTTTTAAATAATTTGAGTTAGGAAAAAGATATTAAGATGCGGTTTGCGCAGGCTTATTGGTTGGTCATTTGTCTATTTTCTAGTCTAAAAAAAGTCATATCATCGCATTTAAATTTTTTGAGAAAATCCAATATTTTGGTTATAATATCGAATAACGCCCTCTATCGGCGGCCGTGTAGGTCGCAACTGTCATGATTACGAGAAACCTAAAAGCCCAAGAAATGCTCTTTTCAATGATACCAAATTTATCCAAATCCATTAAGCCGTTTCGAAGTTACAGGCATTTATTTCAAACAACATTCAAATACCCCCCACCACTTTATTTCGAAAGATAGAGAAAAATTGTTTTTACAAAAAATGTTCGACTTTAAGTTAACATTAAAATGCAAATACTTGTTTGTTACATTCATTGGGGAAAATCGCGAGAAACGTAACTTTATGTAATTCAATATGGTGGAAACGCCCACTGGCGGCCATTTTGGAAACTTGAAAATAATTTCCAGTATTTTCCTTTGCCCACTTTACCAATAAAAATTTTTACCGTAGCTCTCTACGATCACTAGTTTCTGAGATACAGCCGCTTACCTCGCTTATTTGCCCACCCTGTACTGTATTGTATGTATCTATTGTATTGAATGTACATTGAAGTTACCATTGAATGAGCTGAAGACATTTAGCTACCAATAGTCTTTGCATTTATGAATATAATTTTAATTTCTTACGTATCACAAAACAGTTAAATTGTAAAACATTATCTTAAGTCAAGGAAATAAAAAAAGTTTAAGCTTGTTGTAAAGTAACAACTAATTTTAGATTTTGTAAACTACTACACTACCACTACTAAAATAAACAATTGTTGAATGGACTGAATTGTAGATGGACATGAATCCTTAAAAAAAGTGATAAGAACAGGACAATATTAGGAAACAGAGTCGGAGACAGACAGAACAAAATAGCTGCACGATTAAATAAATGAGCAAAACTGGAAATACTATAGTTATAGTAGATGCTGAAATTGTCCCCCATTTACTTCTATGCAATTTCATATTTCTCGAAAATGGTACATGGGGCCGAATTTCTACAAGTATACCTTTTTTTGGATTATGCTTTAAAATTTAGAAATGTAACAAATTTTGACTTTTAACATATTTTTTTCGATTGTACCCCTTCAATTACCTCTATGGACGACACTGAAATTTTTATCTTTAGTCGATTTAAAGATAAAAAAAATACTAAATTGTATTACCTAACCTAACATTCGAAAACAATTATTATTTTAAATATTTGTTTTTATTACAAATAAGTAATGCTTGGTAATATTTAAAATGTAAATAAATATCTTATTCATTCCTTGTCGTTCACTACGGATTAAAATCGCATTAAAAGCTATGTTAATGACCGAATGTTACGGTAGGTCAAAATTCACTCTCGATAAACCTTTGTAGGACAGCGGTCAGGAGCGGCCTCAAGAGGGGTTTAAATTATGATCTGAAAATGTTTTTTTCGGCGTAAATATGGATTTTCAATTGTTTTCTAATTGCGTATTCGTATTCTACTTATTGTTCCCTATCTTTCCTTAAAATTAATGACATTATGACTGCGTTACCCTCTAGATCGAATAATATTGTGGGACATTGTGTGAAGTATAGGTTAGAATTGTGAATTTTATTTTTTCTCTAAAATAAGGTTCCACCACACAAAAATAACCTTAGATTCGTATTCAGTATCCCGAATAATGGAAAATGTTAGTAGTAACGTAAAATAAAAAAAAATATTACTTCATCGATTTATTTAAATTAAAAAAAAAAATGGTTTTAAGGACACATATCGGGTTGCGTGTAAAAGAAGCTTTGCAATATTTTCAATATAATTTGCAAAATATAAAAGAAAAAAAAAGTATTTACAAAACCCTCGAGAGCAAATACTCGTGTAACTAATAGCAAACTGTGCACTTTCGCCTGTCACTCTCTCCCGCTGAGTAGCGTTACAAGTACAGCGTTGAAGATGAGGATGAAGACACTGGAAGCGAAAATATTGTGGGCGCCGCTGCCTCCGGCATCTGTGAAACCGATGGTGTTACACCTGGTGGTGTTACACGACACACAGGTGAGGACTGTGGTGTTAGCATTTTGTGTCTCTTGCCTGAACCAGTCGCAGAAGTCTGCTACGGCTGGTCCTAAGGTGCGGCAACCCCTGTATATGCCCGTCGCGTTGGTAGTACCTCCTGAAAATTAAAGGTAATATGTTAAATATGTGGTTAAAATTTTGGCACTTTTATTATAGTGTGCGTAAAAAAAATTTAAATAATTAACCTAATCAATAAAAAATTAGTTTTTTTCGGTGGCGTACCTGTAACATTTAAAAATGCGGAAACGCAAATTGAGGTTCCGTTGACAACGTCAGCGTCTACAGTACAGGGTGATGATCTAACAGCGTTACCAACCGGGTCGCCGCAGCCACTTGCGAAATTCTGCGGGTCACAGTCGTAACAGCTGATCGTCTGGCTAGCAGCTAGAAAAAAAATGTTAACGAAATCGTAAATAAGCATATTAGTTTTTGTTTCCTGGATGTTGTAAATTTGTAAAAATGTATGGAAGTATCCCCAGAGGATTTTTATTAGTTACGATTTTTTTTATATTCTATGATTACCTCTAATTTAATTTATCCTGTTTGTACCATCAAATCATTTCAATTTTTTTTAAATAATAATAATATAATAATAATAATTTTGTTATCACGGGTAATTTTTTAAGGGTTGAAATATTGTAATAAATTATTTATATACAATAAACTATTGAAAAGATTTGTATCTATAATATATGCGCCATAAAAATATTTTAAGGTCAAAGTAACTATTAGTTTCGGAAGTTTTACCCTATTTTTCTCTTCGTTCCTGGACTATCAAGTTCTATTAATATTTATACAGGGTGTAACTAAATAAGTGTAAAACATTTAAGGGGGTGATTCCTCATCGAAAAAAAGATAGGATCTTTCATATAAAGAAACTTCATTGGAGCATCCCTTGTTAAGATACAGCCCCTTAAAGGGGGTACATAAAATTTGTTTAACAATTTTGTTCACAAGCACTAAACAAGTTACAATATTGAAATTAACCTGACATTTTCTACTACCAAAAAGACACTTAGCCAGTAATTTATTTGGTTTACCCCATGGTTGTAAGGGGTGGAAAACGCAACCCCTAAAATTTATTTCCAACGTAATTTTTTGTCTTATTATTTTTTTACCATTTAAAAATTTATTTCCGATAGCCTGTTTCATTCTAAAAAAAAATGTCTCTTGAATTTTTTGCCCAAATTAAACCAGTTCGCAGCAAAAAATTATTTTACGAACAAGATACATATCGCCATAAAACGAAAATACGAAACTAATTTATCTAGTAGGCCGCCATTAGCGATACTGACAATTAAATTGGAATCAAGCTGTCAGTTTGTAAATTTTTGAAATTGAAGTAATACTAATTGTGTATTGTTCTGTTCTTAATTTGTTACTTTAATAATTCACTTGTTATTAAAATGGCATACACAAATGAGGAAATGGCTGATATGCATTACGTTTACGGTCTGTCGCAGGGGAATGGGTTAGAAGCTTCTACAAGATATGCTGAAATGTATCCTCAACGGCAGCATCCTTCACATAGAATATTTGTCTGACTTCATCAACGATTACGTGAATATGGTTCATTCAACAAAAGAACGCAGGATTGTGGTCGCCATCGAGAAGTAAGAACACCACAGCTTGAGGCAGCAGTACTTAATTTGATAGAAGAACAACCTACTACCAGTACTAGAAAGATTGCTTTCCAGCTAAATGTTGATCATATGACGGTATTTCGAATTTTAAAGGAACATCTCTTATACCCTTACCATCTGCAACGAGTACAGGCACTGTTACCGCGAGACTTTCCGAACCGTCTTGAATTTTGCAATTGGATGCTGGAAATGATTAGAAGAAATCGTGACTTTCTGAAGACGATCGAATTCACAGACGAATGTAGTTTTTCTCGGGACAAGATTATTAATTTTCATAATTACCACATATGGGCTGATGAAAACCATCACGCTATTGTCGAAACTAACCATCAAGAACAGTTTTCTCTTAAGGTGTGGGTCGGAGTTATTGGGGATTATTTAATTGGGCCTCATTTTCTACCTCCTCGATTAAATGGTGAGGCATACGTTCAATTTTTAAGAAAAGTGCATCCCCCCGTACTGCTGGAGGAAGTTCCTTTGGGCGTCAGAAGGGATATGGTTTTTATGCATGATGGGGCTCCCGCCCATTTTAGTCAAGTAGCACGTCAGCATTTAACTGAAACATATGCAAATCAGTGGATAGGTCGAGGAGGACCACAGAATTGGCCCGCTCGATCCCCGGATCTCAATCCTCTGGATTTGTCTACTTGGGGCCATTTGCAGCATTTGGTTTATCGTACTCCTGTTCGCGATGTAGAGGACTTAAGAAACCGCATTATCGATGCGTGCAGGGTAATTAGAGAGACTCCAGGAATATTTGAGCGAATACGTGGCTCAATGCGCCGACGTCTAGACGCATGCGTAATGTCTGAAGGTAGACATATTGAACATTTACTATGATTTCTACATGTTGTATGTTTTGTTATTATTAAATTAGTTTTGATTATTCCCCTTTAATCATTTAATGCAGGTAGTAACTACAAAATAACAGTAAATCCAGTCCGCATTTATGACGATGTATCTCTGTAGTTGTTCGTAAAATAATTTTTTGCTGCGAACTGGTTTAATTTGGGCAAAAAATTCAAGAGACATTTTTTTTTAGAATGAAACAGGCTATCGGAAATAATTTTTTAAATGGTAAAAAAATAATAAGACAAAAAATTACGTTGGAAATAAATTTTAGGGGTTGCGTTTTCCACCCCTTACAACCATGGGGTAAACCAAATAAATTACTGGCTAAGTGTCTTTTTGGTAGTAGAAAATGTCAGGTTAATTTCAATATTGTAACTTGTTTAGTGCTTGTGAAAAAAATTGTTAAACAAATTTTATGTACCCCCTTTAAGGGGCTGCATCTTAACAAGGGATGATCCAATGAAGTTTCTTTATATGAAATATCCTATCTTTTTTTCGATGAGGAATCACCCCCTTAAATGTTTTACACTTATTTAGTTACACCCTGTATATCCACTTTCGGCCACTTGTAAAGTCAATCCTTAAAGATGCAGAAATATTGAGACTTATCTATCGTGGCTATAATTACGTGATGTTAAAACAAGGATAAAAGATTTTTTTTAAGATTACCTACATTATTTGATGACTTTAATATATCAGGTATGCGTTTTATCCAATAACAATATTTAGATATATGTATAATTCTTAGTATTTATTTTTGATAATTCTTAATTACTAGCATGTTTATGAAATTAGATCTCTTTTGCATAGATATCTAGATATTTGGTATCAAAGAATACGATTTAACTTCATTTATTAAGATTTTGAAAAACGCTTAGAATTGGCTTAATATTTAAATAAAGAAAACCACTAGAAGGCGGCGTTCATTATTTATAAGAAGTTATTTTATTACATTAAAAAATAATGTGAAATCGCTTATCTGTTACAAATTCCAATTATTTATCTTATTTACAGAGCAAATATACAGACATATTGATAAAAGTTATTATAACGAATACTATCATTTTTATGTATTTCAGTAGGTACTAAAAAGAACTAAAGTTATATGCAGGATTTGAAAATGGACCCTGGTGGTACCCCCTGGTGGTACAATGGAAATGGTACTCTGTATAGGGTATATTAAAATAAAATTATTTAAGGGTTTATAAACCAACTTGGACCCTTGATGATATATGTACAGGGTGTGTGTAAAGTTCGCTTTTTTCTTTAAAAATTATCAGCAAAGTCGTGAACAATTTTTTTAAACAATAAAAACTGCAAAAAATTACATTTTTTTATAAAATCTCGAAAAATAATGATTTTTTTGGAGAGAATAAAAAACCTATAAAATGGTCGTAAGAGTTGGGAGCGGTAGTCGGGGAAGCAGCAAGCGGAGAACTCTGGCTCGAACGTACTTTCGATAGTTTCGAGCGACTTTCAAGGGCATTTTTAGCATATTTCCCATCACCCAGACGAAAATCCGAGATATACAAATTGGAGATTTTGTCGTCTACTTTCAGATGCCGTTTTCAGAATTTAAATCTGGCCATTTTTGATAAATCGCCACGCTGTGCAAAAAAGACCCTAATTTGTTTATAATGCAATTGTGCAAAAACTATGCATCGGATAGAAACCATCGTGCGCACGATTAAACTACATATTATTATCTGTCATTTTCCGCAAGATTGTTTTTCCAGCTTCAAATTTGACGGAGTTATGAATTTTTGAAGAAAGGTCTATTTTAGAGGTTTTTCCTGATTTTCTCTGTAAAAAATGAACCGATCGGGTGGCACAAAAAACCATTTTATAGGTTTTTTTATTCTCTACAAAAGTCCTATTGAGAGTAAGACGATTCCGTCATTATTTTTCGAGATATTATAAAAAAACAAAAAAATTTAATTTTTTTTGCAGTTTTTATTGTTTAAAACAAATTATTCATGACTTTGCTGGGGAAATCACTTGGGTTTTCATTTACTAAGTATTTTACAAAAGGTAATACATGAAATTTGCTGTAATATTTAAGTGTGCCAAAAAATGTCTATTGGTTTGGCCTATGAGGCTAATCAGATCGTGCCTTACATAATACGGTTTTTTTTTTAACTATAAGGTGGATTAAAAATCCTCTTCTTAAGGAGGATATTATAAGTTGCCCTTAAAAATACCCCCTGAGTTGTATTTGTGTATGTATTTCATAACGATAATGTTTTACGCCTATACATACAGTGTGTTTTAATTTATTGACCCATTTTTACTAATTTTCTTTTATGGGATAGATCTCGTGAAAACACGTCAGGTATATGTACCATTCACTCGGTAGTTTAAGGATATGTTACCCGTGAACATTTTTTTGTTACAAAAATTAAATAAGGATTCCAATAAATTCCGAATATATGTGTTTTAAATGATCGAAATTGTTTATGCCGTAACTAAATTTTTTATTAAATTCTCGGATGTTATTAGTAACATTTAGATACATAACAAGGTGAAAAAATATAGGTATGTTTAAAACATTACTGAAAACAAAACTATAAATATAACTAATATAAGCAATAGTTAAAAATCTTTTCTGTTGATTTGCTACTTTTCCATTGTGTCTAAAAAAAAAATAGATCCTGTTAATTACAGGGTACTAATCATTGCTCAAATAACATTCGAGAACTTTTGGAAAAAAATGAGCTATGCCGAAAATGATTATTTAAAAATATGCAGAAGTATATGAAAAACTTGTTCTTAATTATTTGAAATACATAGTATCCCAAAAATTGGTACAGTTTTTTCGTTAAGAAAATTAGTAATAGAACATCTAACTGTTGGATAAAAAAAGGAACAGTTAGGTACCTCCACTTTGTATTATAAAAAAAACTAAAACAATGAACAAGTAAACACCTAACTTTCAAACCGTCCATTCTGTGGCATAAGTTAATAATTGGGTTATTTCGATAATTTATTTTAAATGATAAGAGATATTTATCAAGATCCCATTGACACACCTCCATTAATAACCTATTACCTCGGAAATCACTCAGAATATACCTTCATGGTCACTTTATTTAAACATTTCCAAAACCAGTAAGCAGTACATACATTTGTTTGTTCATACACCTGAATAAATTTGAGGTGAATATTTTTACTATTAAATTCTGTATGAATCCTTAACGAAACTAATTTTACAAAAATTACCATTCATTAATAAGTATTATATACATTTTTTTAAAACTTACCCAATTCCAAACCTGCCGTTGCCAATACCAACAAATAAAACACCTTCGTCATGTTTTTCCGCCTTTTCTTGCCTTTTTCACTCGACGATTCTCACGGACTAGTTGGGGAATTATCTATCACCTTATCCCTATCAAGAAGCAGATAAAGGTATTACACTTATCAATCCGATGATGTGTGCTTTAACGGCGTATGACTAAAGAATATTTCCCATGTAGGTAGGCTATCAGTATTTAATTTCCAACAACGGAAATTTACTAATTTTGTTTGTTTGGATTGAACTTTATTGTATATATTTTTTTTAGATGACTAAAAGGTACGTCATCTCGAATCAGGGGCGTACGCAAGGGGAGGGAAGAGTTGTTTGCGGAGGTCAATTAGTTTTTGTTAAAAATTGGAACAATTATAGAGAAATAACAAAAAACGTCGCGGCAGTAAACTTTTTGTCAAGCTTTGTTCCACGAAATTTAAATAATAATCTTGGAAAAATTTGGAATTTTCTTAAAGAATGTCGCAAACGAAACAGAAAAAATGGAATACGAGTATATATATATTTTTTATGGAAGAGCCTATATGTTTTTAGAAAGAGATATTGCCAGTTTCAAGCAGCCATGTCTTTGTTCCAAAACCCACCAGCCACCAATTTTTAGTACAATAAAAATATCAGGAAACTGGACAAGTTATCACGGTACCAATTCCGTTAACTTTAAGTGACTTTTAATATTTAATTGCATCAACAAATTCAAACAAATTCAGTTTTTTATCTAGTCAAACAATGTTTTCGACGCCAGAAATCTAGATATCCAAAAGATATCTACCCCACTAGTACAGTCATTGAAGTTGAAAATCAGCTGTAACCTCCGAATTCTTTGAAACTGCATGGATTTGCATGAAAATTTAGAATAAGGTTCATCTTAGGTTCAAGTTCAAAAGTGACATAAGCCCGATTGACGCTTTTTGTTCTTTAGTGGTAAAAACTACCCCCAAGTGAAAAAAATTGGAAAAATTAAGTTTTTAGCATTTTATTTATAAAAATCTTGTTCAAGCACAAAGATTAAGTAATGTTCCATGTTCTCGAACATGTTTTATGATATACTTGATCTTTTCGAACCTTTATTTAAGCCTTAAAAACTACCCCTATGCAAAAAATAACGAAATTACTTTTTAAAGATTTGGAATGATTAAATCGTGCAATTATTTAAAATAAAAGTTACCTTATAGCTAATAAAAGAATTTTTTTCTTCCAACCCCTAAAAACCACCCCTGCATTCACAAAAATGATAAAAAAATACTTTTTAAAAGCTTGGAATGTTTTAACGCTGCAATTATTTAAAACAAAAATTCCCTCATTGCTTATGAAAGAATTTGTACCTCATAACACTTTTCAACCCTTATAAATCACCGGTGTGCTAAAAAAAATTAAAAAATATTACGTTTTAAATCGTGGAATGCTATAATTGTTTAATAATATAAAATAAAAATTCACTTATATTGTTTGAAAGAATATTTTGCTTTTGCCATTTTCAACTCTTATAAACTACCCGTTTACCAATATTAATGTAAAATATTTTTATTGAATCCTAACATTTTGCTCAAAAAATGAGAAAGCCTATTTTGTTCCGAAAAAATGTCATTGGTTGTCATAACTCGGTTAATTTTGTATAGTATCCTACAAAAAAGCATTTTAAAGATAATTTCAAAAGCTGTAAGATCGTATAAAACCTTTTAAGTCCTTCGTTTTTTAAAGGGAAAGGATCGAAGGGCTCGAGACAGGTCGTTTTTTCACTAAAATGGATACTTCAAGCGGCGATATCTCCTTTATTTTGTATCCTATAGGAATAAAAAAAAAGCTAAATATTTGTTAAAAAAAAAGCTACAGTTATGTTGTGTATCATTTTTTACGTTTCTTTCATAGTTTCAGATATATCAAGTTTATATAAATAAGGCAAAATACGTTTTCAACTTTTACCGTACATTATTCAAAATATACGCATTCTAAACCGGTCTAACTTCAGGATCGTATGAAAAACACTAAAACAAAACTAATTGTAAAGGGTCTACGATTAATTTTAATTCTGATGGAAATGGTACAGCGTTTACTGTTCATTTTTCCTTAAGAAATATGACCCATCTGTTTTTGACGATAACTTCTTCAATTTTGCTCTAAATAACTTTTTGAAGGTCTTTTTGAGTACTACAAAAAACTCCAGGAGCGTTATACACGTAAAATTAATTCTTTTTCCGTTATTTGACGTTGAATACATCGATTCGAGTATTCCCCCCAAAACAAGTCCCCTTCCACTAACCAGTTCGCTTTGTATAGGATGTACAACACTTTTTAAAAAACGATTTTCTTTGTTTATTTATAAGCTACATTTTTGTTCATCACACTTTTTTTTAATAAAATGCGTAGTTTTTGAGTTATTCGCGAAAAATACTTTGAAAAAAGTGGTTTTTTTTTCACTCAAAATTACTGCCTCTTCCAGCAAAGAAAAACAAAATGGATATCAACGCGACTGATAAGGCTTTTTTGAAAAACATAAGAGTGTTAATTTCTAAAAAATTGAAAGATGAATTCGAAAATATCATGATTTTTACCGTAAAGCAGTGGCGTACTATTTTATTTAGAAAAATATACCACCGCCACTGGAGCATTTAAATTTTAGGAAAAGGCCTCAGATTTTGAATAATGTTTACGTAAATACCTGTACCCAATTTCAAATTATTTCACTTACTAGATTATGTGAAAAATTAAAAACATATTTTTAAGTTTAACACCCTGTATCTTTTGGTCACCGTTTGTGAATCACCCTGTATATAACAAATAACCATACTAGTATTCCCAGTCAACACAACATTCTAGCAAACAAAACACCCACTTCAGCGTATCATTGGCGGTTTAATTTTGTTGATGTCGTATACTTTATATGAATATACAGGGCGATTGAGTCATAATGACGTCACATTTTCTGACCGGGAAGCTCCGGCGCACCACAGAGCGTTCGAACGTTGAAACGAAACAGCTGATTTCCCTAATCGTTTTGATTTTTGCAATTCTTTTCAAAGTCAAAGTGCAGAGGACCTTTATTAATAAAGTGCACTGGACTGATGAGCGTTGTTTTAGCCGCATTGACATTTGAAATAGGTAGGTACGATACTACTCTATGAAAGGCAATAAGTCACTAAGTATACGTACTATAAACTGAATAATTAATTGAACATAATACTAAAAACTCATATTCAATTATAAAATATAGTGAAAAGGTTAACAATATCAAAAATACTAAATTGTATAATCTAACATTCGAAAACAATTATTATCCTTATACATTTGTTTTTATTAACAAATAAGTAATACTTGGTAATATTTAAAATGTAAATAAATATCTTATTTATTCATGTGTCTATGTAAAAAGGTCTATTTATTCCTTGTCGTTCGCTACATATAAAAACGTATTAAAAGCTAGGTTAATGACCGAATGTTACGGTAAGTCAAGATTCATTCTCGATAAACTTGTAGGACAGCGGTCAGTAGCGGTCCGAGGAGCGGTTTCAATAATGATTTGAAAATATTTTTTTCGGCGTGAATATGGATTAATTTTTTTTAATCGCATATTCGTATTCTACTCATTGTTGCCTATCTTCCTTTAAAATTAATGGGTGAATCACCATCTAGATTAAATAATCTTGTAAACAGTATGAAAAGGTCAGGTATTGTGTGAAGTGTAGGTTAGAAATTTGAAATTTGTTTTTTCTCGAAAAAAAAAATTATTACTTTTATCAAATTAATTAAATTAAAAAAAAAAAATGGTTTTAAGAACACATGCCGGGTTGCGTGTAAAAGAAGTTTTGCAATGTTTTCAATATAATTTGCAAAATATAAAAGAAAAAAAATGTATTTACAAAACCCTCAAGAGCAAATACTCCTAACTGATAACAAACGGTGCACATTCACATGTCACTCTCTTCCGTTGGAAGCGAAAATATAGTGAGCGCCGCTGCCTGTGAAATCTTTGAAATGGATGCTGTTACACCTGGTGGTGTTACACGACACACAGGTGACGACTGTGATGTTAGCATTTTGTGTCTCTTGTCTGAACCAGTCGCAGAAGTCTGCTACGGCTGGTCCTAAGGTGCGGCAACCCCTGTATATACCCGTCGCGTTGGTAGCACCTCCTGAAAAAAAAATAATATGTTAAATATGTCGACACGTTACTACGAAAACATGCTATCTCAAATTAAGCTTGAAAAACATGCTAGCTCAGAACTTTAAGAAAAATCTCACACAAATTAAGTTTAACGAGAAATTTAAGTTGGCTGCATTGGCGTTGAAATGCACATTGAATGATTGAAACCGTACCCGTATAATAAACTTATTTATCTACTCCTATTAATTTATATATTAATTATTCAACTGCTTTTGATGAAAATTATTAAATTGCCAACGCCTCCCAGTAGACGGAACTGTCAATTATTATCATTGAGGGGACTAATGTTATTTGATATTTTAACAAAATAATTTTGACGTTTTCAAATCAATTTCTAATAACAGTCCTAAAAAAGATGAATTTAGATAGCGAAGATGAGTTATTATGTACACCTCCAGAAATAAGAGAAGTAGCTAATAATGCAATACAGAATTTATTACCAGAAAAATCAAAAAACAAGTATAAAGGTGTATATAAAAATTTTCAAGATTGGTGTAGCAATAAAAACGTTAACTCGTTTACAGAAAATGTGCTTTTGGCATATTTTAATGAACTTAGCAATAAATATAAAGCATCGTCTCTATGGACTTTCTACTCCATGCTAAGAAGCACACTCAACATAAATAATGGAATTAATATAGAGAATTATTCAAAATTACGTGCGTTTCTTAAACGTCAATCAGAGAAACATATAGCTAAAAAGGCAAAAACATTTACGCCAGAACAACTTAATAATTTCATAAATGAAGCTCCTGATGAGAAATATCTGGCGACAAAGGTAATAGCTTTTACAAAAATTCAAACGTTTTTATCATCTAGTCAATAATATAATTTATTTTAGGTTGCTTTAATAATGGGCATTATGGGTGCTTGTCGCGCAGCAGAATTGCACTCTATGCAATTTACAGATTTAGAAGATCATGGATCTATTTTTATGGTCAGTGTACCAAATACAAAAACAAAAATTGCCAGAAAATTCACTGTTATGGGAAATTTTTATACTATAATTAAGAAATATTTAAATCTTCGTCCTACCGATATATCGCAAACAATATTATTCTTTAAATTTCAAAATGGAAAATATCACAAACAAAGAATTGGCATTAATAAATTTGGAGCAATGGGGAAAGACGTTGCTACATTTTTAAAATTACCAGATGGTANTTAATTATGTATTCTTGTTTCATTTCGGTATCTCGATCCGTTTTCGAGAAAAATCGATTTAAAAAACACTGTTTTGATAATACGAGAAATTAAAAGCGAAACAAACCAAGTGTTTCTTCATGTTATTACAACAGTTAACAATAAAACAAATGAAATTTGTAATAATGATTAAAGTAATTCTTCGAAGAATCCACCGTTGTGGAAAAGTTCAAATTGATGCGCGCTGTAAAATTTTGCAATGTCGGCTTCTATTCATTGTAGAAACTTCTTTTTTTCAACTGGGGTAGCTCGACGAAAAAATAATAATGGACATATTTACGAATTCGTAGAATAGTCCAGAACCCCAGAAAAATACATCTTTTATACTGAATTTTTTTTAATTTACAAAATGTCACAAAAATTATTGTTAAACGAAATATTAATTAAAATTTCAATTTCGGAATTATTTTACTATTATTAAATAAATAAATGAAGCTATCGTTCATTTAAAATGTTATTTTTTATAAAAATAAAAATTTTTTTAATTTTAAATTGTATTATATTGAATTATATCTATTATTGAAAATGGTTGTGATTAATATTTTCTAATTTTCCTTTGTGTGGGATACCATCTTTCTTCTTAAAGATTTGAGCTAGCACGTTTTCCAAGCTTAATTTGAGGTAGCATGTTTTCGTAGTAACGCGTCGATGTGGTTAAAATTTTGTCACTTTTATTATACAGTGTAGTCAAAAGTACGTAAAAAAATTAAATTGCTTAACTTAATCAACAAAAAAATAAATATTCCTTAAAATAAATATATGTACCTATCATAATTATATTATTTTGTGGCATACCTGTAACATTTAAAAATGCAGAAACGCAAATTGAGGTTCCGTTGACAACTTCAGGGTCTACAATACAGGGTGTTGATCTAACAGCGTTACCAATCGGGTCGTCGCAGCCACTTACAAAACTCTGAGGGTCACAGTCGTAACAGCTGATCGTCTGGCTAGCAGCTAAAAAAAATCGTAAATAAGGATATTAGTTTTTGTCTCCCCGATGTTATAAATTTGTAAAAGTGTATGGAGATTTTTATTAATTCACTATTTTTTTATATTTTATTACATATTACCTGTTATTATTAGAATTACTTGATTTTAGAAGAATTAAGTTAATTCAAATTAATTCTAAAATTGTTTCTAAAAATCCGAATTGTTAATTACTAACTTCTCTGAGGTTAGATATTTTGATTTTGATAGGTTTTTTAGAAAAATTTTTAGAATTAATTTGAATTATATTAAAACATTTAAAATAAAGCAAAATACTAGAGCTGATAATAATTTGTACATTTTTAAAAACAAATTTAGTGTAAAGTTCAAATATTGGTTAGGTAAAAAAACAGCTCGCATTAAACTAGACATATTGTCAACACTTTTAACAATGGTCTTACAAAATTTAGTTTCTTATATAGCTTTATGTACACAGAGCTATCAAAAATGAGCCACGTGACTCAAAAATTATTGCAAGCCACGTGACCAACAGTAAGTTTGTTTGGAATAGTGATTTCATTTCCTTGGCAATTAAATTTCGGTGAAATTAAAAATTATTGAAACAATAAGATCAATATTACTATAAAACACAACATCCTCTTTCACCGGTTAGTGATTGGTGGATTTTTTATAATAAACCAATCAACGATCACATTATCACGAGCGTGCAGGTAACTGTAAAATTTACAAATATTTTGTAGGTCAGTGTCGTAGGAGTGAGTGGTAGAGTAGGATTTTTTACCCCAACTTCTACATAACAAAGGTATACTTGTTGAAAATCGGTATTTGTGTATCTTTTTACCGAAAATCTTAGTTGAATGGGGGACCGTCCACCAAAGGGTTAAAAAATTGTCACGTTTTAATGGCACATCACCCATTATCAATCCTTTAAAATGCTTCAGTTGAACTCTACTTACTGTCGATTAATGGTCTTGGCAAACTCACACCGTATCCCGAATTGGGTTTTTCTAAATTCAATCCATTCAACTTTGTCAGTTTTGTGCTATAAGTTAAAATATTTTTTTTAATGATAAGAGATATTTATCAAGATCCCATTGACACACCTCCATTAATAACCTATTACCTCGGAAATCACTCAGAATATACCTTCATGGTCACTTTATTTAAACATTTCCAAAACCAGTAAGCAGTACATACATTTGTTTGTTCATACACCTGAATAAATTTGAGGTGAATATTTTTACTATTAAATTCTGTATGAATCCTTAACGAAACTAATTTTACAAAAATTACCATTCATTAATAAGTATTATATACATTTTTTTAAAACTTACCCAATTCCAAACTTGCCGTTGCCAATATCAACAAATAAAACAGTTTCGTCATGTTTTTCCGCCTTTTCTTGCCTTTTTCACTCGACGATTCTCACGGACTTGTTGGGGAATTATCTGTCACCTTATCCCTATCAAGAAGAGGGCTCTCTAGCAAATAGGCATCCAGCAATACACTTTTATAGATTTTATTACATAATTTGTCTAAATATGAATCAGTGCACAAACAACAGACTTTCCTCCATTCTAACGCAGATTTTCTATAAAAAGAAACTAGTTTGAAACTCAAATTCATGAGCGTACCTACAACTTTTGCTTGGGATGGGCCTAGGCCTGCAAGCTCTATGAGGCCTCAAAAAAAAATAGCTCTCCGCTCATCAATCACTCACCAAAATCAAATTTCAACACGTTTTGATTTGATTCTAAAATAAAAAGAAGACCACGCAGTGACCGACATACCGATATGACAGATATGATATTACATTATTTTTCTGGGGTAGGCACCGACTCTCTGGGGTGGAGCCCACTTCCCTGCTCCCCCCTAGCTCAAATTACTTTTTGGTGTAAAGAAATTTGTAATTTATGATGCTGCTTGTTCAAAAGCAGCAAATTACAAATTTCTTTACAACAAAAAGTACCTAGTTTGAGTTTCAAACCAAGTCCATTTTATAGAAAATCTGCATTAGTAAGAGAGAAAGTCTGTTATTTTTGCATTAATTCATATTTAGACAAACTGTGTAATAAAATCTATAAAATTGTATTACTGGTTGCCTATTTAACAACTAAAGAATATTTTCCATATAGGTATTTAATTTCCAGCAATGGAAATTTACTAATTTTGTTTATTTGGATTGAGATTTATTGTATTCATTTCTTTAACATGACTAAAAGGTACGTCATCTCGAATCAGGGATGTACACAAGGGGAGGGAAGGTTTGTTTGCGGAGGTCAATTATTTTTTGTTAAAAATTGGAAAAATTATAGAGAAATAACAAAAAACGTCGCGGCAGTAAACTTTTTGTCAAGCTTTGTTCCACGAAATTTAAATTATAATAATCTTGAAACTTATAAACTTGGAAAAATTTGGAATTTCTTTAAAGGATGTAGCAAACGAAACAGAAAAATGGAATAAATATTTTTTTATGGAAGAGTATATATTTTTAGAAAGAAATTTTGCCAGTTTCGTTCGCTGTTTAATTTTGTTGATGTTGTATGCTTTAAGTATACAGTGATTCAGTCATAATGTCATTAGTTTTAACCACGTATACATTTCGGAATGCCTAATAAAGACAGAAAATCGAAAAAAAAATTATTTGACCTTTTGAAAGATACATCTTCTGACCGGGAACGCAATAGACTGATGACTGATGATTGTGGTTTTAGCCGTACTGGCATTTTAAATAGATAGGCACCATACTAGTCTTTAGAAAGCAATAAGTCACAAGATATACGTACCACAAACTGAATAATTAATTGACCATAATACTAAAAACTCATATTCAATTATAAAATATAATGAAAACGTTAACGATATTAAAAATATGAAATTGTAATAACCTACCATTCGAAAACAATTATTTTAAGAAAAAAATGTATAAGGATACATTTGTTTTTATTAACATATAATAATACTTAATAATATTTAAAATTGAAAAAAATATCTTCATTCGTGTGTCTAGCTAAAAAGCTCTGTTTACTCCTTGTCATTTGCTACGCATTAAAAACGCATTAAAAGCTAGGTTAATGGCTGAATGTTACGGTAGATACAAAATTCACTCTCGATAAACCTTTGTAGGACAGCGGTCAGGAGTAGTCCAAAGAGGATTAAATAATGATTTGAAACTTTTTTTTCAGTGTAAATATGAATTTTAAAAATTTTAAACACGTATTCGTATTCTACTCATTCTTCCCCATCTTCCTTTAAAATTAATGACATTATGACTAAATCACCCTGTATAATGACCGTGATATAGTTCAACTAAACTAGATCAATGGCAAAAGTCATTAACATTGAGTCACCAAATGAATAGAATGCTTTAAAAAAAACAGTAAATACTTTTTAAAAACGGGTAATAATTTTAAGAAATGTTACCTTTTACATTCTATAAAATAAAAAAAATATTTTAGGATATAAATTAGTTTCACTTATGTTACAATAACGTTTATCTATCTATTTTTCATTGCAGTTTCGTTATCTACTACTGCGTTAGTTGCATATAGTTGGCTTAAAACGAACAGTAATAACTGGCAACACTGATAAGTGCTCACGGCGCGCACATACAATCAAATTAACGTATTTTAACAAAGGAAAATCAGATTTCGTTTCTGATGCTTCTGATTCCAGATCAACATGCTCTTGGTTATTTTGGACAAATTCGGAATATTTATTAGCTTCTCCTAAAAACAGAAATCATTTAATGTTTTTTTATTAAAATAATTTCTAAAGGTTATTTTTCCCAAAATAATATACTGTTTATATTGGCGAACAAAGGGGTTAGAATTGTATATCCTAAGTTTTAACAAAAGTTCATTTTCAATTTGTTTTTTTTTTTCAGTTTTTCTTCATCGCCAATTTCATCCTGTGATTTTGGGCCTCAAGACCATAAGAAATTGAAATGACGCCATGCCTTATAAAAAATATAAAAATTTATTCACCATCTCTTTTAACATATATTTTTCAAAAATACATTCTATTACTGATACAGTCCAATGCACGCTATGATAAAGAATAGTATAGGTGACGATAGGGATACCGCACGGTACGACATTGGGGCCGAATTGCAAAGGGAAGTGGGGCATGTTCCACAATACTCCAAACCCGATAGACTAGCCTTCAGCTCTTCGCATTTGCTTTCAGGAGCACACCCTCTGTGGATAGCTGCGGTAGTATTGTCTGAAAAAATAAACGGTTTGATAAAATAGTTCATTTTTCTTGGACTTAAAATATAGAAGGTTTTCAAAGTGTATTATTCTGCCATTAATTTACTCCCAAAAACTCAAACCCAAAAGTTTGAAATCATCAGTTTTAAAGATACAAGTTGTTGAAATTAGAAAAAAATCTTATTTGCTCAAAAATCTCCGAGGATATTAGAACTTAGGTTGGTACAACTTGGGCTAGTGAATCAATGAAAAATAACATCAAAACCAGTAAACTGCGTATCTCTATTCACCAAATCAAAGTCTATAATTTTACGTTTGCTACATTTAATGGTAGATCGAAGTTATCGAGGTTATGTTGTGATTTAGCCAATCAATAAATTAAAAAAATATTTTAAGGTCCGCACAAAGCACAGCTTCATCAAATTCATCTTGTCTGCTGGTTTTAGTCAAGCTGAAGCACTTAGATCATTAATAAAAATAACAAATAACAGTGGCCCCAGGATTGGCCCTTGAAGAACTCCTTCTCTAAAGGTTATGTTGAAAAATAAAATTACAAAAAAAATCGTCTTTTGTTTCACTATTAAGAGAAAACTGTTCTAGTACCTCTTATACAGAGTGATTCAGTCATAATGTCATTAATTTTAACCACGTATTCGGAAGGCTTAATAAAGACAGAAAATCGGAAAAAAAAATTTTTTACTCGACTTTTAAAAATGAAGGAAATCAACCCATAACTCCCGCTACGAGGGCTGCCCTGCCGATGCCCGGATGCTCGGAAAATTTTGTAACGTAATGTCACGAACAGTTGTCGGCTAAAGGAACAGCGTTGCCAAGTTCAGGTTCAAGCTCGCCAGGTTAGTATTTGACATATAACCGACCACTTCGTACACTCGATGCACCTGGGCGACTACAGCTACTACGAAAACAGCCGGTATTTTAGATTTTAAATTAAATTTGTTGATACGATTTTCCTTTGATAAAAGACCGACAACTTTTTGCTACTACACTCGTATTAGTCTAGGGGCTAGGGGCCAGATAGGTTTCCGTAGCCAAACAGAATTCCACGGCTGCAAATAACTTATTTTTAAGTATTTTGACTTCTCGAAACCAAAAAACTTGGTGGCAAAGCCTGAAAGTGGTCAGTTTAATTGTTGTTAACAAATTGAATGTTTAAATGGCTGTAAAAAGTTTATTTTTATAGCTAGTACAATTTTTTATCTGTTAATTATTACGTTTTCTCACAACAAACATATATTTTTTTGAAAATTAAAAAAAGATTAACTTTAACCAAAGTTATTGCAAATTTAGTGCAAATATATTACATTTTCCGTCTCTGCGCGCACCAATTTTACCATATCTCTGGTTCAATTGGACGGATTGAGACGCACATCTCATTTTAAAACTTAAACTTTATTTTACAAGATAGGTAAGTTCCATTGATTAATTAATTTATTTAAAAATTAATGGCAGCTTAGAAAGTTGTGGAATTTCAACGAAAATGTTGGCTTTATTGGTTTATAAAACTTTTTTTGTTATTCAATTTTTATGAAAAGCCAAAAAAGTTACCGGTTATTGTTCCTCGCATCCTAACAATGATTTCATGCCTTGCTTGATTGTTAGAATGCAAAGAACAATATCCGGTAACTTTTTTGGCTTTTCGTCGAAGTTGAATAATAAAAAAAACCTTATAAACAATTAAAACCGGCATTTTCGTTGAAATTTCACAACTTTCTAAGATGCCATTAATTATTAAATAAATTAATAAATAAATGGAACTTAGAACCAGATATGGTAAAATTAGTGCGCACGGAGACGGAAAATGTAAGAAATTTGCACTAAATTTGCAATAACTTTGGTTAAAGTTAATTTTTTTTAATTTCCAAAAAAATACATATTTGTTATGAGAAAACGTAACTATTAGCGAATAAATTGTACTAGCTATAAAAATAAACTTTTTACAGCCATTTAAACATTTAATTTGTTGATAACAATTAAACTGACCACTTTCAGGCTTTGCGACCAAGTTTCTTTGGATTCAAGAGGTCAAATATTTAAGAATAAGTTGTTTGCACATCTGGCTCCTGGACTATATGGTGCACGTGTGCAAATTAAAACTGGGTTAAAAGGTTACTGAACCACAGGTTACCCTAGGTCGGAAACACGACGTACCGAGTTGTTTATTTGTCTCCGTCCCATTGTTTTTTTATGGAATATACAAGTCTCTCTTCTAATTGCAGTCAATATTTAAATACTGCATACAATTTATCCTCTCTTTATAATTTATCTAGTGAGTGTTGGTTTTTTATGACATTATTTCTGTAACGAAATTGAAATGGTTATGAAATGAAATTTAAATTATTTGAACTTTTGGGGTTTTGTAACTTCAATATTAAATCTTATTTAAAGTGAAACAGCTAATTTCTTTGCAGCCATAATAGTCACATTTGGTCAGATGAAACACACTACTACCCGCACACTACTCGTCGGTGGTATAGCTTTCAGAGGAGATTCGGTGTCAATGTCAATGGCGATCGTTTAATTGGGCCGCATTTTCTACCTGAACATCTGAATGGGCCGCGTTACTAATTTTTAGTAGAATTGTTTGAAAACCTTCCCCTTCGGGCTTACAGCAAATGTTGTTAAAATATTAAAATTATGATGCTAATAAAAACTGATTTTTGGCAAGGCATGCTCAGACCTCGAGGTTCTTGCTGGGCAACAATAACAATTTAATATGTTGATTGCATAAATAAAAAATAATTTATAGCATTTTAAATTATTATTGGTTGACGTGAGCAAAACCGTTTATTTATTGTCTTTATATGAGCGAAAATATATAAATATGGCAACGTTGCATCTAGGGCGCGTTGTTCATAGGTTCATATCGTAGCCGTGCATAATATTGTGACGTCAGCCGGTCAGTAACAGCCTGAAAAGGGGGTTAAATAATGATTTGAAAATATTTTTTTTCAGCTTAAATATGCATTTACATTTTTTTTTAATCACGCCGTCGTATTATACTCATTTTTCTCTATCTGCTCTTAAAATTAATGACATTATGACTGAATCACCCTGTATAAATATATCCAGTGGCGGAGTGAAAAATATTTATTTCCTAGCTAATGCTGTTTCACGGCCGTTTCAACTAACGAAGATCGCCGTGGCTGTTTCCTCCTAAGGTTAATGACATAGACTTAGAAAATAACCTCGATATTTTAGGTGTTTACGCCCCCTGTCAATACTGGCAGTCAAAAATTAGTACTCACCGGTGTGATATATGTATTTCAGACAAACGAAGGTTTCCGTGCAGTTAGGAGTTAAGACATCTTTCACATTCGATTCACAGTGTAGCCCTTCGCCCAATACATCCTCACATTGGTAACATCTAATGGCTGAACCTTAAAAAAACATAAATATGAGTACATAAAAGTTACAGAAATCGACAGAAGTGAAGTGGAAATTAAAAACAAGCATTAAAATAAGCTTCGGTACTTTGGGGTTTTTTAAATTTATTAGATCATTTGCATAAGTGTAATTTTATATAAAATATTATATTAATATAAATTTTTAGTTTAATATATTTTTCAACATTCAATCGTGACCGCTGGGCGCAGGGATGGTCCGATCGGAGTGATTTTGGTGTCGTTGTGTAGGTTGGACCTATTAAGGGGTAACGCCACTCTAGAGGTGATTGTTGGGAATTTTCAAGGAAAAATTGGTACAAGATACAGCGTCAGGAACAAAAAGATTTTATTGGGGGGCGATGGTCCAGTTTTTTGGTTCAAACAACCAAAAAAGAGCTCCATACCCCACAATATTATAAGACTAAACAGCCCTATACTGGAATTCTAAACTTCAAGCTCAGTTTTTTGGCCGCCTAACCTTTTTTCTTGCTTTTTTTTAGATTTCGAAAAAATGTTCGAAATTTTTTTTGTTTTTTTGAAAACCTTCCGGACATCGAAGAAAACAAAATCCAATTGTTTCCAGCACGATTCGGCTTTTCCGTCCTATGCTTCTGTTCATCAACTTTTAATTAAATTAAAATTAAAGTTAATGAGCCAAACCAGATTTCGACCTCGATTCATACCGTTTTTTGAGACAAATTTCTAATTAATTTTTGTGCAGTCTATAATCACTTAAACAGTTTTATTCAAAATTACACTTTTTCTTTAAACAATTTTTTTTATTTTTTTTCCATCAATTTAAACGTCATTTGCGGTAAACATGTGAGAAAACCTCAAAAAAACGTGGACGTCCGTGGAAAAAAATTTGCAAAATTTTTTTGTCGCGCTATTAGAATTGCATGATAACCGTAGCTCCTAAAAAATTTCGACTGAAAGATCTAAAAACTAGAATCTTAGAGCTGCAAAATGCTTTTTTATTATTCCCGATACGACCATTTTTCACCGAAATATAGCCTGTCAAAAATCACGAAAAAATTTCGGAAATTCTTTTGCATTAGTTTATTTGTAGTTAAACAAAAAATTATTCGCGCTGAATTTCTCGTATCATTAACAAAATTTTATTAGCTCAGCCAATGTGACTCTATATGTGCAAATATTTACGTCATGTATACACAAATAGACAACTAATTTTGAATCATCCTAGCAGATTTGAAAGTACGTAGGTAGGTACTTGTAATTTATTTATTCTATAACGAATTAGATAGCATTTTGATATTGCTCTCGATATTTTTGTATCAATTAGACAATAAAAATGTTACATAACCTGTAGGCACTCTTATAAACGAAGGTTAAACGTAACAACTACAAAATTGTAATTAATACCTAGTTTTCAATTAGAGTATACATTATATTGTAATTTAATTTTTGATTGATTTTAAGTTCTGTTATTTTATCTCTTGTTATCTGTGACTATTTTATTATGATAATTTTAAACAAGATTATTTACTCAGCTTTGTACTCACCTGGTCTAATATTCACTAGGATGTATACCAGGACAACAGTACACAATATTTTCTTCATTTTTAACGCAAATTATTATGCTTCGGTGGAATATTCGATGGGTCTCTACTCGCATAACTATTACTGAAAAACACGGTAATTCGTATCTCCTCTGATACGCTGATAAGATTATATTTCATCATAAATATCATTTATTTACATTTCAACGAAATACAGGGCTGGGTAAGTACTACATATAACGTAAGTACTCGTCAACTCACGGTTAGTCATCCTTGAGTCACTGGAAACTTCCATAGAAAGCAGAGAAATATTTTTATGTAGAAAATATTTTTCTAAAAAGAAAAGTATTATTGGCTGTGTTTTATAGATTTTACTTTTTAGATATCCCCACAAAAAGAAATCAAGCGGCGATAAATCCGGTGATCGTGGAGCGTGGAGGCCACTCAATGCTGCATCTTCTCCCAATCCAATTCCCTAGAAAGCGTTGGTCCAAATACTGACGCACAATTAACGCATAATGCGGAGGAGCACCGTCCTGTTGAAAAATCAATTTGATGAAATTTAAAAATATGACAGTACCTGATGAATGAATTCAATTAATTATTTTACATTTCTGTTAATGTTTTCTGAATATTAATTCTATTCGATAAAACGGCAATTTACACGTTTGTAACTACTCGCTATTTCTGTAGTTGTTCTATTTTAAATTTTATTCTGTTAATAGTAAAAATGAATAAATAAAGTTTGAAAATCGAAAAAATCACATATAAGCATAATTAAGATATGTTTAAAACTATTGTAATATAATTTTTCAAAAATTAATATGGGAAAAATGAAATTTGAAGTCAAGTTATTGTCTCCTAAACATCCTACCCTAAACATTGCCTTTATTTGTTTCATTTCTTGTTTTATTATGCTAATGGCCCGCCTTTACATAAAAAAATCAAGACTTGAATCTCAATCTTGAACAGCAGCACCATCTAGTTCACATTATGCCATCTAACACAATATTTTAACAACATTACCTTTTATTTCAAATAGATGGCGACTTTTGGCTACTGCATTTCCATCGTGGCTATGGCAGATAAAATTTCTCGAACAACCCTATACTTACGCATACTGACGGGATAGTAGGTTATCTTCAACTGTGTTATGTTCCCAGTAATTTCCACAACCAGGAATTGAGTTTAATTTCAGCCTAAGTCTAAGGCCTCATGTTTATTTACTTTATTAAATTTATGCTCAATATCTTTTTGCACTCATATATCATGGACTGATAATCGGTGACACGGATTCACCTGCATTTGCGTTTCAGGGTGCATATACCATATAGAGACCGAACAGGGTTCATAGTTCAAAAGTAATAAAGAATTCCCTGATTTTTCCAGGTTTTCCCTGACATAAAAAAAAATCCAGGTCACTTGTAGTTCATTTTTACATACTAATTGGTGTTTATATGCATTAAATTTTTCCTCGACTGGACTCCATAATCTTTTTTATACCCTAAGAACCTCTTATAATGGTTTCCAAATCACAAATAGTTTTTTCTTTCAAGAACCCAGGGCCGGCTTTCACAAAATTTCCAGTTGCAAGCATCAAATTCCCTGACTTTCACGGATATTTCTAAATTTCTCTGACTATTCCCTGTTTTTTATAAAGAATAACAAATTCCCTGACTTTTCCCTGTTTTTTATGAAGAATAACAAATTCCCTGACTTTTCCCGGTATTCCCAGTTTTCCCGGCCGCTATGAACCCTGCTGAAGTGGTAATACGAAATATAAGTAAAATACTCAGAGTTGCAAATAAATTTTTCAATGTAAATTTCAATATTTTTATATTTTGTAATAATAAATACATATATTAACAAAAATCTTTGGATACAAAAATCTCTATAACGCTACACTTTTTCCTACTGAAAAAGTCTTTGGACCTGATAATATCACTAGCCATTTCCGCTAACATCAACACCGCTCCGTTCACATTTCCGCTTGTTATAGTCGGCATCACTGAGGCGTCAATGACGTACAAATTATTAGTACCTTTAACTTGGAAATCGTAATTTACCACAGCCGAAACGTCTTGTTCATGACCCATCTTACACGTACCGACAGGATGGTAGGAAGTTATCGTTAAATGTCTTACGTAACATTCCCAGTACGCTTTACTGTCAAACTTGAAATTTTCACAACCGGGAAATATATTCGTGTTTAATTTCGCCCCGAGTTTCTCCATAGACCTCGAATTTATCAACTTCTTTATTAAATTTATGCCTTTTAACAGAACTTCAATGTCTTCTTGTTCAGTTAGATATCCTGGATCAATAATCGGCAGGCTGTTAACATTAGCGTCTCTCAAACGAACAGTACCGCGACTCTTCGGATGCAATAATATCGGTAAAATAGTCATCGCTTTCATCTGATTTAAATAACTGAAGTAATTATTCCACGTATAATCGCTTATACCCATTAAATGTCTTAAGTGTACACCGATATCTTCGTTTATACCTAACGGCATTACCATAAATTGCAAATCAGGTTGTGTGTCACGATTAACATCAGTACTGTCTGTGTTAACAAATGCTAGAACCTCACATCCACCTGTGGTCCATGGCCCCGTACCGTACAAAAAGTATTCAAAAACCGAGAAAGGGGAAAGCATTTGTTCAATTCCGATGCCTAAGGTTTGATTTAATAATATAAGATCCAATCCTGTCGTTATGTGGTCTTGTAAGTTGTCTCCCACAGGTAAGTTAACTTTGGTAGGGATATTTAGTTTGTCTAGATGAGTTTTGGGGCCTATTCCCGAGAGTAGAAGGATTTTAGGAGTACCTATAACCCCTGCGGATAGTATTATGCCTCTGGACGCTTTTACCCTGTATGATTTGCCTAGATGTAAATATTGAATGCCATAAGCTTCAAAGTTTTGGTGAAATAAAACTTTTTCCACTACTCTATTTGTTCGGAGAAAAACATTTTTGTTTTTTAATTTCAATAAACGATGAGAGGACGTCCAACGTTTTCCTTGTTTCATATTAACTTTTGGCATTCCAAAACCTAAAATATTTCTTCTGAATCACATTTACATAGTACAAACTAATAGTCAGTTTAGATACCTTGTTTGCAATTAGTTACGTCTGAAATTCCGAAATTTAACTCTTTTCCAGCTTTTAATATTAAATCCGGCAAAGATGATTTGAAAACCAAATCGCTAAGATACATCGAACCACTTAAATCATCTAAAATAAATTGGATTTGAAAAAAGAAACCTAGTATAATTGTTTCATACCATCCTGCACTTCATTTTCTAATTTTTCAAAATATGGCAAAACGTCCGTCATAAAATCGTAATTACTTCTATTAATAAACCATTGCTTAAAATCCTCTGGATGTCCTCTAACGTAAACCATATTATTTAACATACTAGTGCCTCCAACAATTTTCCCCATTGGCCAATGGCTTGCCTGTAGAGTTTTTTATGTATAATTTTATTTTAATGTCAAATTCTACTTACGTTATTGTCTAATGCAAAACAAGACGATGTTTGTGGGGTAGTCACGTACTCCCAATCGTAGAGAGTATTTTGTAGTAATAGACCCATTGATGGTATATCTAACAGTGCACTACTTTGCTTTCCTGCTTCCAAAATAAGAACTTTTACATTCTTATCTTCGGCTAGTCTTTGGGCGACTAACGCACCAGCAGAGCCACAACCCACTGGGTAAGATTAATGTAGCTACTTAATTTCAAATTTTTAATAATACTTACCAATAACGTAATCAAATTCGGTATAAAGTAAATCATCTTCTGCACAATTAAAACACAAAAATGAATCCACATAATCAGCATACCTTATAAAAAATACGAATAAGTTGATTAAAATCAAATAGAAGAAAATTATAACAAAACGAGTGTTTAAGTACATTTTTATTTAATTGAATTAAGCTACATTTTCCTAGGGTTGAAAGTATTGCATCATTTTAATCGATAAAAGTATTCCACAAATCCAAAATAGAGATGTGTAGTTCGTGAACGAATAGTTGAAAAGAACCATTCACTTCCAACGAACTGAACGAACTGTTTCATCATTCTTTCAATGTATAGTTCGTTTTGAACTGCGAACGTGCGCGTGCGTCTAGCTAGATTATACTATGTTCATAGGTTGAAACCGAAACCAACCGGTGATGCGATGAGGATCGTGCTACTGTCGCTGGCTACTGGAGATTTAAGAATTGAGAGATGTATAGTTCGTGAACGATTCATTTCGAACAAATTATTTCAGTATTCTAAAAACAAACCATTGCCGCTGCCGCTGTCAGGTGTCGATGCTGAGCTGAGCAGCTCATTCGTGGTGGGGAAGATAGGTAGTAAAATTGAGTCAAGGCAAAAGAACTACAGTTCATTTCGAACTGTAAAAATGAACTATTCTTTGAAGTGAGTAGTTCACAAATGAACTATTCAGCAAAGTGAACTGCAACGCCCATCTCTAATACAAAGCAACAAAGTTGTAATTCCAAATAAGATTTAAATTTGGTACACAACACAGATTATAGCTTGTCTCTCTCTCTCTCCCTCTAATATAAATGTTATAGATAGAGAAAGATGGAGAATTTGTATGCTTCTTACTCTTAGAATACACACGTACAAAAGCAACCCGTTTACTGCACTAGAGTTAATACGGCCGAGATTCCCGAGCATAGCCGATTGGCGCAACAATGCAATCGACAAATTCCACAGAACCGGCTTCAGAAAAACTTACATTTTTAAAAAAATGTACTTTATGCACTTTTATTAAAAATATGTAACCAATATGTACCTTGTACGAAATTATGTTACTAGTACATAAAATATGTACCGAGTGTGGACGCTGAA